>NW_020957390.1:5827-8368 GCF_003031625.1 Empidonax traillii | reverse complement strand
TCAGTGAGGGACAGGGACAGGGATGGGGAGAGGGGGTGGGATGGGATGGGATGGGATGGGATGGGATGGGATGGGATGGGATGGGATGGGATGGGATGGGATGGGATGGGGACAAGGATGGGAACAGGGGTGAGAATGAGATGGGAACAGGGGACAGGGATAGGGTTGGGATGGAGACAAGGAGAAGGACAAGAATAGAGTTGGGAAAGGCATAGGGACAAGGATGGGATTAGGGATGGAATGGAGATGGGAAGGGAATAAGGATTGGAATGGGAATGGGATGCACAAGGGGATAAGGATTGTAATGGGAATGGGATGCACAAGGGGATAAGGATTGGAATGGGGACAGGGACAGAGGGATAGGATAGGATGGAAATGGGATGGAGGTGGAGATGGGAGCTGGGACAGGCAAGGTGATGGAGATGGGGATGAGGATGGGGATTAGGATGGGGATGAAAATGAGGAGGGGGATGGGAATGGAGACAAGGATGGGGGTGGAAATAGAGATGGGGACAGGGACGGATGCTCTGGCTGCCAGAACCAGCACCCCACTGTGCCTTCCCTCCCCGGCAGAGATCCAGGACCCGGCCATGCGGGGCCGGTGCATCCGGGACCTGGTGCTGTCCCTCCCGCCCGCCCACCACGACACCATGAAGGTCCTTTTCCGCCACCTCTGCAGGTGACACCCCCTCGCTCCCCCAAACCCACCCTGGGAGCTGGAAGGGGGAACACAACTCGGGGTCAGGGACAGGCCCCAGGTTTGGGGACGTGCCGGTGACACCCCCCACGTCCCCGCAGGGTGATCGAGCACAAGGAGGAGAACAGGATGTCGGTGCAGAGCGTCGCTATCGTCTTCGGGCCCACCCTGCTGCGGCCGGCGAGCGAGGAGAGCAACATGGCCATGCACATGGTCTTCCAGAACCAGGTGGTGGAGCACATCCTCAACCACTACGGCTACATCTTCCCGGATGGATAAACCCCCAGGACACACAGTGGGGACTCGACGCAGCAGCGTCTCCAGGAAAGGACCCAGACGTGTGTCACCTCGGGCGATGGGAGGTGGCCGTGGCTCCACGGAGGACAGGATGGTGGCCCAGCTCGAGGGATGGGCACCCCGGGGGGTCCTCCTCGGCCACCCACTCCCACTGGGGCCGGATCCACCCCAAGGGGCCGTGGGGTTTGCGGGGTCCCCACTGGTCAGTGGACTGTGGAGCCCTGCAGGGCGCAGCTCGCCGGGGCCAGCGGCACCGAGCCGGCATTCCCAGGAGGAGAGGATGGAGGTGCCCAGGCTGGCAGTGCCTGCAGGGACATGGCACCAGCGGGAGGGAGGGCAGGGAGGAGCCAGGCTGTGCCATGGCCGGAGCCCGATTCCCGAATAAAGAGCCCGTTCAGCCGCCGGGGTCGGGTGTTGTTGGCAGGACGTGGGGACATCCCAGAGACCTGGTGGCACTGGGGGCACATCAGTGGACCCTTGGGGATGCAAAAGGGACAGCAAAGGGCATGACTGAAGTGCTCTGGGACATGGCAGGGACACAAGGAGGATGGTTGAGGACACGGGGGTGACACTTTGGGACACAACGAGGACAGCTCAGCACGTGGCAGGGGTTTGGGACATGGCAGGGGTGGCTGGAGCACAGAGGGAACACTTGGGGACACAGCAGGGGCACTGTGGGGTGTGGTGGGGATGTGTGGGGATGTAATGGGGACAACTATTGGGGTGGAGCCGCTTTGGGATGCAGTGAGGGCACTTTGGGGACACGAGGGGATGATTCAGGGATGCAGTGTGGGTAGTTGGGACACTTGGAGACACTTTAGGATGCAGCAGGGAAACTTTGGCAACTTCGGGAGCCTCACGGGACCGCCGGGCCCCCTCGGGGCGGGCGGGGGCGGTGCCGGAGGCAGAGCCCGGCCGGTCCCCGCTCCCATCCCGATCCCACCCCGCTCCCATCCCGATCCCACCCCGCTCCCATCCCGATCCCACCCCGCTGCCGGCCCCGCTCCGCGCCCCCCGCCCGGCTCCATCTTGTTCGCGGCCTCCTCGGAGCGGCTCCAGGTGCGGGGGGGACTGGGACGGATTGGGTGGGGGGTCCGGGAGGGTCGCAGGGACCCGCCGAGGGACGCGGAAAGGGGACCCCGGGGCGACCCCCCACCCCAAAAACCTCCCCTTCCACCCAAGACCCCTGGCGATACAGGGGACCCCTGGACTGATCCCCCCATAGAGCCGTGCAGGACCCCCCACACTCCTCCCAAAGTTCCCATCAGCTCCTTTCACGGCCTCTGGACTCCCGCAGTGACCCCCCCCAGGGCCAGGCGAGACCCCCCAAAAACCGGGGCTGTGCGGGACCGGGAACCGCTTGGAACCACCAGCAGCGACCCCGCCCCATATCCCCCCCTACAGCAGCGACCGCCACCCAGGACCCTCACAGGGACCCCCTGGGACCCCCCTGCAGCAAAGCCCCCATCCAAAATCCTCACAAGACCCTCCAGGACCCCCAGAACAACTCACACTTCCCCTCCCCAGACCCTCACAGGGCCCCCCCC
>NW_020957390.1:0-4965 GCF_003031625.1 Empidonax traillii | reverse complement strand
AGGGACCCCCCAGGTTCCCACAGGGACCCCCCCAGATCCCTGCAGCAGCAGCAAACCCCCCTCCTACATCCTCATAGACCCCCCTATGTGCCACACTCCCCTCACAGGCCCCCCCTAGACCTCCCTTTTCCCCTTGGTGCCACATCCCCCCATCCCTGCTGCACAGGCAGGATCCAACCCCAGCCCAGCCGGGGCAGGGACCCCACCCGGGGCTGGTGGGGGGAACGGGGGAACCCCCCCCAGGGCTGGGGGGAAGAGCTGGGGACACCCCCAGGGCTGTGTGTCCCCCCCCCCCCAGGACCAGGCACCAGGGGGTTACAGCAAGAACCAGCTTTGGCAGCCAAAATCCCTCTTAAGGCTTTAATCGCATGAGAAAGTGGCCGGGGGGGGGGGGGGGGGGGCAGTGCCACCGTGTGTGCCCCCCCCCCGTGCTGTCCCCAGCCTTGGGGGGGGCCACGGGGACAAGTGCAAATTTAAGCCAAATCCCTAAACCTGGCTTAAAATCCAGTGGGATTTAAGAGGTGGGGGGGAAGATGCAGTGGGGAGAGGGGCTGGAGGGTTTGGGGGGGCCCCCTACCCTCCCCTTTGTGGGGGCCCAGGCGCTGGTGAGGGTGTAAAGGTCGGTGCTGGCGGTGTTTGCACGCGGAAGTGGCACCGTCACCGTCACCGTCCCCGTGTGTGTCCCGTCCCGGCGGGGCCTCCTCCCGGCTGGCACCAGGTAGGGAGGGGCAGGGATCGGGGATGGAGCCCCCCCCCAGCCCGTGGGATGGGCAGGATGGGTGGTGGGGGGTGTCCCCCACTCAGGGTGGGCACTCAGGAGGGTCCCCGGGTGTGTCTGTGAGGGGACACGGCGTCCCCTGGGCCTGGCACAGCCACTGTCCTGCTGTCCGTGGGGACACACAGGCCCTGCTGCTGCAGCCAGGGCCCAGTGGGATTGGGATCAGGGGGTCCCCATAGAGAAGGGGCTCTGGAGGTCCCCATGGCCCCACAGGAATCGGAATAGAGGAGTCTCCTTAGGGACAGGGTGCTGGGGGACCCCATGACCCCATTGGGATCAGGGTGGAGGGGTCTCCTTAGGGACCAGTCCCTGTGGCCCCAGAGGGACAGGACTCTGGGGGTCCCTATGGCCTCATAGGAACAGGTCTCTGGAGGTTCCCATGATCCCATAGGGGTGGGACTCCGGGGGTCCCCATAGGGATCAGCCCCTGGGGTCTCCATGGCCTCATAGGGAGAAGCTCTGGGGGTCTTCATAGGGGTCAGGCTCTGGGGGGTCCCCATTGCCCATAGGGACTGGGCTCTTGGGGTCCCCATGGCCCCAGAGGGGTGGGGCTCCAGGGGGTCCCCATAAGGACACTCTCTGGGGGTCCCCACAGCCCCCCATAGCCCAGGCCTTGCTCTCCTGACCCCAGTCCCTGCCCCGTGTCCCCCTGGCCATGGTGATGGGATGGGGGGGCAGCCCCCCAAGCCCCGTGACCAAATCCTGCTCCACCCCACACCCAGCGTCACCCCAGCCCCCCCAGTGACCCCAGGATCCCTCAGGGGGTGACACCAGGTCCTGACCGGGCATTTTGGGGTGGTGCAGGGAGGGAAAGGAGAACATCCATGGCGTCCCAACCCTCCCTGTCCCCCCCTGTCACCGCAGACCCCGCCGTGCTGGGATGGCCCTGGACGCCTGAGCTCCCCCCGGTCCCTCCCCCCCCCGGCCATGGAGACCGTGGTCATCGTGGCCATCGGGGTGCTGGCCACCATCTTCCTGGCGTCCTTCGTGGCGCTGGTGGTGGTGTGCAGGCAGCGGTACTGCCACCCCAAGGACCTGCGCCACCACTACGACACCAAGTGAGTGACGGCGGCACGGAGGGACCTCGACCCCCACGGGCTGGGGACGGGGCTGGGGGCTGGTCCAGTGTCATCAGGGGGACATTGAAGGGGACACATCCACTGTGACTGTGGGGATGAGGCTGAGGACACATCCAGCGCCGTCAGGGGACAATGAAGGGGACATGTCCCATCAAAAGGATAAAGCTGGGGACGCATCCATAACCATGGGGAGCACAAAGCTGGGGACATGTTCATTACAGGGATGATGATGAGGACAGGTACAGCATCACCAGGGGGACAAAGATGGGGACGTGTTCACCATCATCAGCGGGGCAAAGATGGGGACACGTCCACTGCCATCAGGGGACAGTGCGGGGGACGTGTCCAGCATCATCAGAGGGGAGAAGTTTGGGACTTGTTCACCATTATCAGGGGGATGAAGCTGGGGACGTGTCCAGCATCATCAGGGCCGTGGGGCAGCCCGAGGAGGTGGCCCTGTCCCCAGGGATTGTCCCCCGTGTCCCCAACAGACCCATCGTGGACCTGATGGGGACCTCGGAGACGCCGTCGGAGCCCTCGGAGCTGGAGCTGGACGATGTGGTCATCACCAACCCCCACATCGAGGCCATCCTGGAGAACGAGGACTGGGTGGAGGACGCCTCGTGAGTGTGTGCCCCCCCGTCCCCCCACTGCCAAGGACCCCTGTGCAGTGCCAGCCCCCCATCGTGGGATGCAGGTGGCAGATTTGGGGATCACCAAGGCGTGGGGATGGTCCTCCAGGTGGTCTTGGGGTGGGAATGTCCCCATGGATCTGGGGGACACGGGGTGTGGGACAAGGATGGAGTGTGGGGGGGGACAAACCCCTGATTCACACCCTCCTTCCTCTCCACAGGGGTCTGGTGTCCCACTGCATCGCCATCCTGAAGGTGAGTCGAGGTGGTACTGGTGGCACTGGTGGCACTAAAGGTGATGATGGGTGGCATTGGTGGTACCAGTGACACTCCTGCTGATGGTGGCACCAGTGGCACAGGTGGCAGTGTGGCACTGGGGGTACCAGTGACACTGGGGGCAATGGTGACACCAGTGGCGATGGTGGCAATGGTGGGTGGACACTGGTGGTACCGGTGGAACTGGTGGCCAGGGTGACACTGGTGCCAGTGGTCGGTGGCACTGGTGGCAATGGTGACCCTGCTGTCCCCAGATCTGTCACACGCTGACAGAGAAGCTGGTGGCCATGACCATGGGCTCGGGTGGCCGCGTGAAGTCCCCTGCCAGCCTGGGTGACATCATCGTGGTGGCCAAGCGCATCAGCCCCAGGTGATGGGGGGCTCTGGGGGGTCCCAGGGTTCTGGGGGGTCACCAGGGATTTGGGAGGGGGAGATTCAGGGGCTCTGGAGGGTTCCCTGGGGCTCAGGGAGTGTCCCAGGATTCTGGAGAGGGGTGTTCCAGGTGTCCCCGGGGCTTCGGGGTTGTTTTAGGAGTCTGGGAGGAGGTCCTGAAGCTCAGGAGGGTCCTGGATCTCTGGGGGCACTCCTGGGGCTCTGGGGGGATACTCTGGGACTCTGAGGAGGCTGTCCCTGAACTCTGGGGTTATTCTTGGGGCTCTGGGGGGAAGTCCTGGGGGTCAGGAGGGTCCCAGGGCTTGAGGGGAGGTCCTGGGGCTCTGGGGGTGTCCCTGGATCTCTGGGAGGGTTCCTGGGGCACAGAGGGGGACTCTGGGGGTGTCCCTGGACTCTGGGTTACTTTTGGGGTTCTAGGGGGAAGTCCTGGGGGTCAGGAAGGTCCCAAGGCTCTGGGAGAGGTCCTGGGGCTCTGGGAAGGAGTCCAGGGGCTCAGGGGTTGGTTTGAGACTCTGAGAGGAGGTCCTGGGGGTCAGGAGGGTGTCAGGGTGGTCTCGAGGCTCCGGAGTTTTCCTGGGTGCCTGGGAGAGTTCCTGGGGCTCTGAGGAGGGTCCAAGGTCTCCCAGGAGGCTCCAAGGGGGTTCCTGAGAATTGGGAAGAGTGTGCTGGGTGGTGTCACCACAGTGTCCCCCAGGGTTACCACCATCCTTGTTGCAGGGTGGACGATGTGGTGAGATCCATGTACCCACCGCTGGACCCCAAACTGCTGGACGCCAGGTGACACTGGCAGGGGGGACAGGGGCACTCCTGGGTGGGGGGGAGACACCCTGGGTGGTAGCATAGATCAGTTCCACCCCCCAGCACACCTCTGGGGACACCCACAGGTGACCCAGCAGGATGGGGAGGGCCCTTGGTGTGAGCCCACAGTGCAGGACACAGAATATCCTGAGCTGGAAGGGACCCACAGGGATCATCAAATCCAACCCCTGGCCCTGCACAGACACCCCAACAATCCCCCCCTGTCCCTCAGAGCGTTGTCCAAACCCTCCTGCAGCTCTGGCAGCCTTGGGGCTGTGCCCACTGCCCTGGGGAGCCTGTTCAGTGCCCAAACACCCTCTGGGGGAAGAACCTTTCCCTGAGATCCACCCTGAGCCTCAGAACCTCCCCTGGCACAACTTCAGGCCCTTCCCACAGGTTCTCTCTCGTGGGTCACCAGAGATGGGCAAACTGAGGCTGGGGCCGTGCACTGGGTGCCAAAGCCACCACGGGGCAGGGAGGTGACCAGGGAGGTGACCAGGGAGGTGACAGACGTATCCAGGGAGGTGACATGAGAGGCTGACAGAGGTGATGAGGGAGGTGACCAGGGAGGTGAGGAAGGTGACCAGGAAGGTGAGGGTGGTGACCAGGGAGGTGACCAGGGAGGTGACAGAGGTGATAAGGGAGGAGGTGACAGAAATGACCAAGGAGGTGACAGAAGTGACCAGGGAGGCGATGAGGGAGGTGACCCGGGGAGGTGATGGAGGTGAAAGCCACAGAGGCCCCCAGGGCAGCGGGCAGGCAGGTGACCATCCCGTGCCCCCCCGCAGGGCCGCGGCGCTGCTGCTGTCCGTGAGCCACCTGGTGCTGGTGACACGCAGCGCCTGTCGCCAGCCCAGCGCCCGCCACTGGGTCGAGCGGTCGCTGGCGGCGGCCGAGGAGCACATGGCCGTGCTGCGCCAGGCTGCCATGGCCACCGAGAACGAGCGGCCCCCCGGCCCCCCCGAGCACGGCCGGCAGGAGCAATCGGCCATCTGAGACCCCCCCACCC
>NW_020957389.1:29145-33169 GCF_003031625.1 Empidonax traillii | reverse complement strand
GCTCTGTGGGTGAACAGAGGACTTGGCCATGCACAGCCTTCAGTCCAGGAACCTTCAAGGACACCAGAGGGTTCTTCCAGGAAGAATGAAATAAAACTCCTCCCTTTCTGAAACTCTCCTTTTCGTGTTCAGTAATATGGTTTACAAAATACTGCTAAAAAAAAAAAAAAAAAAAAAAAAAAAAAAAAAAAAAAAAAAAAAAAAAAAGAATAAAAAAAATAAGTTCCCCAGAAACCTGCCCTGCCTTTTTTTATTTTAACAAACGGCTTTTCTTCAGCAGGGCAACATAAAATCCTTCTGAACGTCTCCCTTGCCTGGTGCATTGTTGCTTCAAACTCTTTTCAAACACCTTGGGAGCACAGTTAAGCATTTTAAACCTGCCTGTGCTGCGATTCCCTTCCCACCCTCCAACCCTTTCCTCATTCCTGCTGTGCAAACCATCCCTGGCTCTTTCTACCTGGGCAAGTCTAAACAGACTCCTGAAATCCTGTCCTCTCCGTTTCTGGGAAATTGGATGCCAGAACTGCTCTGCAAGGCTGAAAGGGACATTTCTTGTTGCACGAAGCTTAGCAAGCTCACACCCTGCACTTCCACTTCCAGTTACACCTTGGGCCTGCTGTGGGAACGTTAAACATCTCAGCAGCACCACAGAGAAGGAACTGAGCTAAGGGAGGATGGCAGTGAAGCCTTTTCCTCACATAAAGCCAGAACTAGACCTTCAGAGAGATTAAAGCCTGATGTTGTCCTGTTTTGCAGTCACTGCCACTGTTTCTTCACTCTTCCCTGCCAGGATGCCTTTGGGGGTTTTCAGTGGCTAAATCCTGTCCTTCCTTCTCCCTGATGTATTTCTCTTTTCCACAGCAGTCTCTCCCATTATCCTGTTTTTGCCCATTTTGCTCTGCATCCCATTCCTCTCCTCTTTCCCACCCTCCGTGAATCCAAAGATCCAAGCTAGTTGTGCCTACACCACCACCAGACAGGTGTGTAGCTGTGGCAGCAGAGCTGTTTCTCACAAGATTAGTGGTTTATGTTCAACAAATATCTTACTGTCACCTATTCCTGACCTCTCCATTATATCATAAAATCACAGAACCACAGAATGATTTGGGTTGGGAGGAACCCTAAGGATCATCTAGTTCCAACCCCACGGGCAGGGAGGACTCTTATTTTCAATGATTTCAGATTTTGAAAAACTTCTCCCCTTTGGGCCGAGGTTTTCCTTGACACTGACCCCAAGTGACACCTTAACCTTAACATGTCAGTCAGAACAAAACAGCCATTTCCAAAATCAAGGCCGAGAAAATATGCCTGGAGATGTTTCTGCCTCCGTGTTCAAGGCAGCTTTGGTGACTTTTCCTTCAGGAACACAGAGTGGGAACACATCACAGTATTTTGGTGCAGAGACTGAAGGTCTCACTCTCCATGAGCACCCCAACATCCCATTCATGGAGTAATGCCAGTGCCTTCCTGCCTTCTGACCCTATAAGTTCTCATCCATGCACTGATGCAGCTTCACTAGGAAGTGAAAGGTCCCCCATCTTCCCAGTTCTTTATCAGTGAACTCCCCTGCAAGGGTGGCAATGTGGGAACAAAGCCTCAGACCTGGAGAGGAGTCAGATTTGGGAACACAAGTGGCAGCAGCCACATGGATTGGGGAATCTTTGCTCTGCAGGAGGGAGGAGAAGGAGGAGAAGATCAGGGGATATACTGGGGGAAGACTGAAGGCGAGCCAAGGAACGCCTCATTTTTGGCTCTTCTTGCTTGGACACGAGATAAACTGATCCCTCTGGTGTTGTGCAGGGTGCTTGTGTGACAAGCCCAAACACAGAGCTCTTGGGCATCCAGGAAAATGAGGGTCAGGGAGGAAGACACCTGTACACATTCCAGCCCGGGAACACAAGCCGGGCAGGGATTTTCTGCGAAATGCTTTTTCCCTTAGTCAACTAAGGCCTACCTAAGTCCTGCTTAAGTACTTAATTCCTTTTTTGGGAGCGGGCCCTTCGCCAGCCAGCTGCTCCAATGGCTGTGGGGAGTGTGTTTTCAACACAGCTCCTGTTTGCCTCCCCCCCATCCCAGAGCACGGACAGGACACCTCTCCAGAGCACAGCTCCAACCAGAGAGGCCTCAGTGCTGCTCCTTCCTCTGATTTCAGGGCTGGGGCTCATGGAGGTTGAGGGTTTTTTTGCCTCAAAGGCACTTTTTACCCCTCTTTCTGTGCTGCCTGCTATAAGTCACCTGGTTATAATCTGCCTGCGCCAGCTCACGTGCCAAGAGTTTCACGTTCCTGTACCCAAGAGAGGGACAACTGTGCTTCCTTCTAGAATTTTAATCACATTGTGGCACCTCCATGAGGTACCAGTGTGGAAAATAACGAGTCTGAATGCGTTTACTGCTCAGGTTGTTGAGTCTCACAAAGTTCACAGGGAAGGGAATCACCTCTCAGATCACCAGAGAACAAACCTGTGACTGGGAATGCCTAAAGGGCACCTTAAAATAGCCTTCCAGTACCTAAAAGGTGGCTGGAGAGGGACTTTTCACATGGAGTGACAGGAAAAGGGGGAATGTCCTTAAGCTAAAGGATAGAAATCTAAGTCTAAATATTAGGGAAAAAAAATATTCTCTCTGAGGGTGGGGAGGCCCTGGCACAGGTTCCCCAGAGAAGCTGTGGCTGCCCCATCCTTGGAAGTGGTCAAGGACAGGTTGAGTGGAGCTCTGAGTATCCTGGTCTAGTGGGAAGTTGGGGGGTTGGAACTGGATGATTTTTAAGGTCCCTTCCAACCCAAACAATTCCATTATTCCATGATAATCTTGCTGGGACTGTCAGCCCCTGCTCACTGGAGGTTGGTTATGTCCTTATTTTCCCTTCTTTCACAGCAGGTAAATCACAGCACCTTGTTTTTAACCTCCCCAGAACTCACCCATCGCTTCACAATCTGGCAGAGACCTACTCTGCCACTGGATAATAGCAATAATAGCGATAATAATAACAATAATTAAGTTAAACTCAGAGCCACTGATTTGCCAACCTGCAGCTGGTTTGAAATCTGCTGCTTTTGCTTCAGACCTGCAGAAGGGTTAGTGGGACAGAAAACTTCCCTGGTTTCTTTTCGTGTTTGTTCATTTGCTTGCTTTTTTTTTTTTTCCCCTCCAAAATTCATTTCTTGGTCTAACAAAAAACTGGTTTTGCTTAAAAACAAGCAAGCAAACAAACCCCAAACTAGACACTTCCTCTAGGTTTTTAATTTAAATTGTCAGCAGGTGGCTGGGAATGAATAGCAGTGCCTAGTCATGGTTATGCAAGAGGCAGGGAGAAAAGTTAGCACTTTGCTGCAGTTCACAAAATCTGGCTAAAACAGCTGCAACTTGTCTTCCCCAGGGCTACTTCTTCTCCCTCTTTCTCAGCTCCCACAGCTGGGAGATGAAAGATATTTATCAGGCAGCAGTGGGATATTCCAGACCGTTCAGGGTGGTTTGTGCCTCTGTTTTGTTGGAAGACAAATCCACCTGAAGCCTCAAACCCCACATCAGACACCAGGTCCCTTCCCCAGCCTCGTCTCAGGGGCATCCCCCCCTGCTTTTGTGCCAACCCTGTGGTATGAATACATTTAATGACCCTCTTTAATTACCCCCCATGATGCCAATTCATTGCAGTCAAGTTGGGGTTTGTTCTTTAATTAGTCATTGCACACCAGGGCTCTCAGAGCTGGGGGTAGGTGTGGCTGGGTGGGAGGGGGTGAGGCTCCTGCTGGGGCACAATTTTGGTTGTTTTTGCCCCGTATCTCCCGTAAATCTCAGCTCTCCTTTAGCCCACACCACAAACTCACAAAGAACGGCTTCAGTCCCCCACAAACATCCCACCATAAGTGCACATTCACAGGCCCTGCAGAGAGAAACGTGCTCCTAATTTTCCGTCTCTGCTCAGCCACATCTCAAAGCTGAAATACCAGGCTATGAAAAGAAGTCTCTACCTAAAAAAAAAAAAAAAAAAAAAAAAAAAAAAAAAAAAAAAAAAAAAAAAAAAAAA
>NW_020957389.1:25752-28483 GCF_003031625.1 Empidonax traillii | reverse complement strand
AAAAAAAAAAAAAAAAAAAAAAAAAAAAAAAAAAAAAAAAAAAAAAAAAAAAAATTAAAATTCCTAGGCCTTTTAAACGTCTAAAAACCTCAATAGTATTGAAAGTAATGGTAGGGTTGCAAAAAGGCCAGGAAGCTGGCAAAAGGAAAAAAAAAATCCTTTTCTTTCGGGGGCTGAGTTTTGGTAACCTTTTGTTCATCTATTCCTAGTGTAGAAAGATTCAAATCTAAGTGGGGAAAACCAGCACACCCTGACCCAGGAGGAAGGTGGGTGTTGTTACAGTAGTAAAGCTTTTCCTCTGGGTCTCTCTTACCTGTGTGGTGCAGCTGATTTGTGCTTCATGCAGGCAGAGTAATGACAAACACAGAGCTAAACGCCAAAAAAGCTAAATTTTTGTCTTCTCTGCATGGCCAGGACACAGCAGCGAACCTGGACCGGTGATCTTTGCAATCCTGCAAAGCATTTTTCCAAGGGAGAAGGATGGGGTTTGCCGTGGCTTCATCCTAAAACTTGTTACGAGCTGATTTTCTCAGGAAGTTATTTGGTTATGAAGAATTGCCCTGCCTGTGTGAACAAGTTCACGCTGTGCAAAATGTTTTCAAAAAGCAACACCGGCAAAAAGGGAGAGGAAGAATCCACTTCCCTCGCCCGAATCTGAATTATTTTTTAAGTGAATGTCTTTCTCTCTTAGGCAAAGCGCAGGTGATGCTGCTGGCACAGCAGGGACACATATAGATAACTTAATTATTTTTTATAATTAATTACTGTGAATTAGAGAGTGGGCCCAGTATTCTCTTTGAGGGACGTAGAAGCTTCAAAAATGTCCATTCCTACTCAGTTTTCTCTGCACGACAAAGATTTCAAATTGCATGGAGCGCCGTTTCCCTTGATTGTCCAGGTCTGATAAACAGAGATCAAACTCAGCTTCATCTCAAACAAATGTCTGGGAGCTACTTCATAAAAACAAGAGGGTTAAAATTTTTAAATGCTGGACAGAAAATTCAATAGTGCCCAATAAAATCAGAGCATGTGATATTTCATAGGCAAATATTGATGTGCTTTTACACAGCCTGTCCCATCCTCTTGTCCATTCCTTGGCCCTACTCTTGTCCCATCCAAGCACTGCCTCCTCACCAGCCTCATGGACAGAGGCCACAGCTCCAGGAAGGACAGAAATGGTCATGGGGGTCCTAAAACCCCCTAAATTCTGGAGTCATGTCTAAACCAAGGCCTTCCACCTGTCTCTTTGAGGTGATCAGGGATGAACTAAAACCACCAGTGACGCTTTTCCCCTGTTGCTGTAGGGCTGCTTATCCTCAGTATTGCCCAAGAGTTTTATTTCAGGGGCACTTTTCTCCTTTATTTTTTTATTATTTTGTTTTTCCTGTTCCTGACCAATCCATGGTTAATTTAAGGTTTAAAAGGCTTTTTCTCACACATACACACACCCCTGTATATGTTTTCCACTGAAGTCTGTGCTTTTTCCTAGACCCACCCAAATTCCAGGACATGGCTCACTTGTGTGCCAAGCTTTCAGGCTCTCCTTGCAACGAAAGGAAAAATGCCCTTTTTTTCCACTTCTGCACATTTTAGGGGGAGAACCCCACAAAGGAGGAGGAGGAGGAATTTAGTTATACCTGTTATTTCAGAGCAGGAACGGGAAAGAGTCCCAGTGTTGTCCCTGGGAGCTCTCAGTTCCTGAGGAGCATGGGGTCCAAGCCCCAGTGCTCTGCTTGGGACTCTGAGCCGCAACTGTGGAGTGCTAAAGGAGATTTCGAAATTAATAATTAAAAAATAAAAACTTCTGGTTGGTAGAATTCCATTCTTTTTATAGGAAGTACTTAGCACTCCTGAGTGCGCTGGTGTTTTAGGAGAGGGATGGAAGAAACTCAAAGATTAATGGGGAGAAACGTTGGGGAGTTTTAAGTGGAAGTTACAGTTTTCAGCTGTGTCACTCCCTGCTCCCTTTAATAGGGTGTTTTAGGCTACCAGCAGCTTCATAGAACCACAGAATGGTTTGGGATGGAAGGGACCTTAAAGATCACCCAGTTCCACCCCCCTTCCACTGGACCAGGTTGCTCCAAGCTCCATCAAACCTGGCCTTGGAGTTCATGAGAGGTGATGGACAAGAGCAAAGGGCTCCTCTTGTCCCCCAGATCAGCCCAGCAGAGGGAAAGCTGCAGGGATTCCACCTTCCCTCCCTCAGGGCTGCTCATGGGGTGGCAGGAGCCCTCAGTTCATGAGGAAAGAGCCATCAAAACGCTGTTCCCTCCTCCTGTTCTGGCACCTCCAGAGTGACCCCCCCGTCCCCTGGGGCTGTAACAACACAAAAACTCCATCCATACTCTTTTCCACTGCGCTTGCCTCCGTGGGGATTCTCTGAGGTCTGATTTAGGCTGGTCCCCTTTGATTTCCTCTTCTCAGTGAGGGAATTAATAAATCATCTCTGGCTTTCAGAGCTCCCCAGCTTCATGGAGCTTGTTGGAACACAATTCCTGAAGCCTCTGTTCACCTGCCAAGCTAAGCTGAAATTAGCCCATGTATTTAAAGACGTGGGCTGGTTTGTATCCATTCACTCTTAGGTGATGGAAATTAAAATGTGCTGGGTTAATTATTTATCCTTTCCATCAGCAAAACGCTCACACTGTACAGAAGGTTGTTGTCACTCTCACATACCTGCAAAAATTGGAATAATAATAATATATATATTTTTAAGAAGAAGCTGTTTCCT
>NW_020957389.1:10624-25575 GCF_003031625.1 Empidonax traillii | reverse complement strand
GGATTTAAAGACGTGGGCTGGTTTGTATCCATTCACTCTTAGGTGATGGAAATTAAAATGTGCTGGGTTAATTATTTATCCTTTCCATCAGCAAAACGCTCACACTGTACAGAAGGTTGTTGTCACTCTCACATACCTGCAAAAATTGGAATAATAATAATATATATATTTTTAAGAAGAAGCTGTTTCCTGAGTTTCTTGATTGGGAGGTCACACAGCCCAGGACTGTGTGTCTTCCAAAAAAACTCCCAAGGAATCAGAGGGAAAAGAATATTTGTTTTCCCTCCTCGCTCTCCCAAATTGCTTGATCCCTGCCAGTTTCCATGGCACGGACCCCTCAGTCTGTAGCAGAGACTGTGGCTTCTGAAAGGGAGGAAATAGCAAGAATGTCCTGGTGCACATCAATGTTTTTGGATTTTCTGGCCAAACCAGAAATATCAAAACAAACAAAACAAAAGGAAAAAAAAAAAAAAAGAAAAGAAAAGAAAAAAAGCTTCAACTTTTCTTTCTGGCAAAATTTTAAAAAAAAACAAAACAAACAACAAGGGTAATTCTGGCTGTTAGTTCAAACCAAAACCAAACCTTTCATTTTGCTTTGATGTTTGCAGAGATCTCTGTGCGGGTCTAATTTAAATGAGGTGAGTGAGGAACAAAACGTGCCTTGAAGTGACAGATGGCGACATTTCGCTTCCGCAAAGTCAACACGGAAATTTTTTTACCTTTCCAGTTGGTTTTTCGGGCTTTTTCAGTCCGAGCTGCCCTACCAAATTCTCATGGATTCATTAGATCTTCCATCTGAACCTGCATTTTTCGGCCCATGAGACTTTTTGGATGAACGATCTGAGCCTCCTGTAGCTGCAGAGACCACGTGAGTTTCCTGGTTCGGTGACAAGTGGCACTTGGAGAACACAGCCTGTCCTGGTGGTTGGGGTCTGTTGAAACGATCTCCCATCATTTCTCTCTGTCTTACAGCTTCTTGGGAACCTCCATGAGAACAGAGGTAATGTGCCCAAACAAGAGAAAAATCTCACGCTGTTTTTCAAAGTTGCTGCGTTTCCTCCCGCTCAAAGAGGGGCTGGTTTGCCTGTTTATTTACACACACCTTATCTTTATGGCTGTTCCTTTATGATCCCATGTCATCCCCGCAATCTTGAGCAGTTGGGAGCTTGGGGAAGGTCTAGCTTTGATCACTGGAGTGATTAGACTGAATTAGAACATTGTTCCCGTTCTGCCGAGGAGATTTTTCCGACGACGTCCAGAAAACGCCGCGGATTTATTTTTAAGATCCTACAATATTCAGCAACTTCTTCCTCATTTTTTCCCTTTTTTTGTTGGGTTTTTTTTTTGGTAAGTTTTACAGATGCCATGGATTTCACGAGTCACTTTGATGTTTTCCAAGCTGCCTGATTTATGGGAATAAGAAATACCACCGTTCCCCAATTACTTTCTGTAATAAGGCTCGATCCATCAATGGAAACACAGCCTGGCTGAGGAGTCCAAGGCACAAAGAGTAACTGGGCTGTGAGGAAATCAACTACATCTCCCACAAGAGATCATTCTTTCAGTGGAAAAAAAAAATCAAACTTTTTGATCTCTAACCCTCTATATTTTTCCTGTAATATTTAATTTAGTCAAGCCTCCATTTTCATTGAAAACCACCCCTGATGTGAAATGTGTAACTAAGCAGACCTTTCCATGTTATTTTAGTGCTGTTTGTGTTCT
Organism: Empidonax traillii; assembly: GCF_003031625.1. Lineage (NCBI taxonomy): Eukaryota > Metazoa > Chordata > Aves > Passeriformes > Tyrannidae > Empidonax > Empidonax traillii. The sequence continues at coordinate 23,853 of NW_020957389.1, read as the reverse complement.
ATTTTAGTGCTGTTGAAAGGAATTTGTGTTTTGTAGGTAATCGCTAAAGATAAGTGGTTGCAAAAAGCAGCTGAGCAGGACTCTGACTATCTCAAATTGCAGCAGCACATTTCAGAGGGGGCTGAGATAGTGACATTTCTGAAAGTCCACAGACTGTCACTCCACCAGTCAGGTGGCACCTTAAAGACAAAGCCGAAAAGTCCTTCACTCCCCCGTTCTGGTGACTCCCTGTCAAGCCCAGCCTTTCCCAAGGGAAAAGCACTTCCTTTCTAAAAAGCGCTTCCACTGCTCCACTTGCTGCATGACTTGCCTGTAGGCAGCTTGCTGCCACAGCATCTCCAAAATCTGCCTTTTCTTCATGTCCAGAGTTTCACTTTATTAATTAACCAGTCCTCCCCATCTGTTCCGTGGCCAAATCCCTCAGACTTCCAGGGTAAAAATCTTTCCTTTTCTGCTGTTTTGATCATTTTGTTTTCCCCTTCATTAATGCAAACACCTCTTTCATTTCTTTATACCCCTGAAACTCACAGCCCTGGCTCCCATAGCTCTGCTTCCTCCTGCTCTTTCTTGGCATCTCATTCCTCTTTCTCATCAAATCAATCCCTGGTGGTTTTTTTGCTCCCTCCCTGTTTTAGACTTCTCTTTTATGCCATTCCACAACACCTTCCTATTAGACACACATGAAATTCCCCTCCTCACCACATCCTGAAAGTACACCTGTCTTGAGACACACCACAACTCCAACAAACATCTCCCCGTCTTTGAGTTCATCCAGAAAGTTCCTCCTGTGTGTCCCACTGTGCCTCACTTGCTGTTGGATCTGACATAACTGAGAGTAGATTTGAAGTTTTCCCTAGCTTTTATTAATCTGCCAGGGCCTCACCACCCTCACAGGAAAAAATATTCCTTCCTAATATCTTACCTAAACCTACTCTCTTGTCAGTTTGGAGCCATTCCCGCTTGTCCTGCCACTCCAGGTCCTTGGGAATAATCCAAGTATAAGTAGAAATAAGTAGAAAATTAAGTCACCCCAAACCCTTCTCTTGTCCAGCTGAACAATCCCAGCTGTGCCAGCCTTTCCTCCCAGCAGAGCTGCTCCAGCCCTGGGATCCTCTTGGTGCCTCCTCTGGCCTCTCTCCAGCAGCTCCATGTGCTCCCTGTGCTGTTCCCAGGGCTGGAGCAGCTCTACAGGGGGAGGTCTCACCTGAGGAGGCAGATCTCGAACTTCTCAACAGCTGAAATCACCTTTTCCTTGCACCTGTGTAACCAGTGTTTTGGAAAGGTGCCAAGTTTATCTATTGCATGAAAAATCATCTGCTCCAGAGTGTGTGGAGGTATCCCCCACTGTTCCTGGAAGCGTGAGGTTGACCCAGGTAAATTAAACAGAGCAGGTGTGCATTTTAAGTTGGAATATCCTAGTTTGACTCACACAGGTGAAGCTTCTCACATTAAATCCCATAGGAAATGCTGTGCCAAGTGGAATCCAATGATTACATAACTAGATGTACTCCTTCCATCACACATACAGTTTAGTTACTGTAAGAGGATGCAAATTATACACTGAAGGTGATGAACAGGGTTTTTTTGACATAAAAACAACCTATCTAGGAATCTAAAATAAGATGTGGGGTTTGTCTGCTCTATTTTACAGGTTCTTGCCCATGATCACAGAATTACAGAATTATCAAGGTTGGAAGAGACCTTCAAGCTCCTCCAGTGCCACCCTCACCCAGCACCACCACAATCACCCCTAATCCATGTCCCCAAGGGCCACATCCAGACACCTCCTGAACAGTTCCAGACACAGTGACTCCACCACCTCCCTGGGACACTTATCCCAAGGTCTAACCACTCCTGCAGTGACATTTTTCTTTTCTAATGATTAATCTGAACCTGCCCTGGTGCAGTTTAAGGCAATTTCCTCTCATCCTTTCCCTTTGGACGTGGCAGAAGAGCCATTCTTAGAGCAAATTCTGAAATTTTGACCGCTGTTTTCTTGCTTAAATCCAGGTTTCTAGTGAGAAAAAAAAGGTTATTATTGACCTCTGTGACATCGTCTGTCTTTATGTGACATCTTGGGTGGTTAACAGCTAAATTTCTTAAGATCAAATAAAGCAATCACAATCAAAAGCTTATCCTTGATGATGTATTCATTATTTATAATCATTTTTTATAAGATCTAAAGAAACTCTGGAGTATTTGAAGACATGGTGTCTCCTTTCACGCTTTCACTGTTTGCCAACCAAAAATACATCTGCAAAGGCAGAACACCCACCCAAGGTGCAGTAGGAGGATAAATCAGTGGAGTTGCCCCACAGAAATTGGATTTCTGCACATAAACACTAAGAAATAATAAAAATAGGATTTTGTTTTCCCTATCACCTGAGACCTTACAAAGGGAAGGGAGATTTCCCACCAGTAAATATTATTTCGGGCCATGCTCAAGTGACGGCTTTAGACATTTTACTCTGACAAGAAAATAAATCAATGCTAGATTTTATACATCTTTGTTCCAAAAATATATACTTAATGTTCAGTACATGCTTTGTTGGTTTTGGGGGTTTTTTTTTGTTGTGGTGGTGTTTTGGTGTTGTTGGGTTTTTTTAATTGCATTTGGCTTTGATTTTTTGGGTTTGGGGAGGAGTTTTTGGTTGTTTGGGTTTTTTTTTTTTTTGTTTTGTGTTGGGGTTTGGTTTTTTGGGTAGGCAGTTGGGTTTTTTTTACAACTACAACAATAGAGCAGAATAGGAATGAACTTCAAGAACCAGGAATTCCTCAAAACTTGAGCTGAAGCACCACTGATGTTGTCACCTGTCCTGCGGACAGTGAGTGGGATTGTGGCCTTAATTTAGCATAAATTAGCTCAAGAAGAACAAAGATTCAAGGGAAAAGAAAAGATCTATTATGAAGATTTCTAGCAGTATGACGGAGCTCCAGACTAAAACTAACTGAAGTGCAGACACAATTCCATAGATTTTTCTTGCTGAACTCTGTTCTCACTGATGAAAACGAACTCACCGCGACCTGGAGCTCGTGATGTGATGCTGAAGGGCCACATCTGGCCTCCACATCTGCCCCAGCACAGCAAAAGGGCCACGGTGGGAACAAGAACCAGACCTGGACCCTTCTGTTTGTCCATTATACGCAGATTAAACCAAACCCCCTTGGCTCTCCCACACCTGCCCTTGCTGTGTTCGGTCACCTCTGGTCCCATGGAAGTATTTTGCACCTCAGGCCATTCCAGTCTGGCTCTTTTTTGCCTTGACAGGAGCTTTCAGCCCCTTTTCAGCACATTCCACGGCAGGTAATGGACATTCAGCACCCCTGGGCTGACGTTCACCTCGTTAATTCATAACTCATGAACAGAGGCCCTCGGAACAAATGACTTTTGGCTTAATCTTAAGGAAAAAAAGGAGGTTTGATTTAAAAGCAGCAAGCTGGGAACAGTCAAGAGACCAAACAGCACATGCCACAGAGGCCACCAAGTCTGCCAGGAAACCAAATTTAATATGGGCATCAAATAAAGTGCTACCTTAAAAGGTTTGGGCTTTTTTCATCCTATTTTTCTGAGGGTGTTTTGTCATTTGCATAAGAAAAGGAATGAGAATTGCAAGTGCTTTGTATCACTCAAACACCTGCCTCCACATCCTCACGTATACCTTTTGGGTGAATGAAGCACGGCCTTGCTCTGAAAATCCTACAAAACACACCTTTCCTTGCCTTCCCCCCATCCTTTTATCCATTCCTGCAGCGCAGGGGCTGTGGTTTGGCTGTTTATGGCGGAGAGAGGGGGCTGTTGGTGGGTTTGGTGTTGAAGTGTTGGAGGAAGGAAACTTTCAGGAAACATTAGTTCTGGATAAGGCAGCAGGAAACTGAGGCCTTTTTTACTTGGGTGAGAGGCTGGAAGGGGTTCAGAAAAGGACAGCTGGCATGGAAGTTTCCAGGAGTGAGGATGGGCAACCTGGAGTGGGATTATTGCTGAGCAGAAAACAAGGGAGCAATTTGAGGGGACTTAAGAGACAAGGTCAGAAAGTCTCAGGAGCATTTTTCTGGTTGATGTTTTCCTTGGAAGATACATTGTGTGAAATTAAAATCATTTAAGCAGGAAGAATTTATTTACTGGTCAAAATGTTGTGAGCATCTACTTTATTCTACTTATTCTGGCTATTTTATTTTATTTATTTATATCAATTTTTATTATGTGTTTTTGTCAGGCTGTTTAATTCCAGTGACAAAAAGGGAAAATTTTCATCCCAATATATTTTACCCTTTTCTTTTTATGTGTTCATGCTGAGAATAAACCCTTTAAGCCATATAACAGTGCACTGTTGTATATATTACTTCACTACAGATTATGGTAATATATTACACAGATAAACAATTTTTATCATATCGTCTCAATGCAAAAGTGCTAATTATGGATAAGGAAAAGTGCCCAGTGGAAAACCAGAGAGGTGTCCTGCAAACTGTGACCTAACCTACAGTGAAACAACTCAGCCAAAGCAACAGAAATTAAATTAATCTCATCTATTATTCCAGTCAAAATGCATTTGACTCTTTAGAGTTACAAAGAGAAGGTGGCTCTCTAAGCACAGACAAACCCAGCTGGCAACCCCCAGCAGAAAAGCAAACCAGGAAGGAGTCAAGTGTGGTTTTAAAAGGTACCAAACTGCAGCTCACAGGCTTCAGAGCACCTCTCCACCCTAAACACCAGCTAAAATGCACATGACCCCCAAAGGTCAAACTTGAATCAAGTGGGAGAAAGAATTTCTTAACCAAGGAGGCCACAGAAAGGCAGGTGGTTCTCATAGCTCATCAGACACAGAGCAGGGAGGGAAGGGGGTTTGGAACAGATCAGGAATGATCAGGTGCTCACCACCAACACCTGTGAAGTCAGCAGGGTCTCCTCAGCAAGAATTCCCCAGCCTTGGTGTCTCAAAGCTTTCAGGGCTCCCCCAAAGCAAGGAAAAAATCTCCAGGGGTGTTCTGCAGCCACAGGGAATCTGCACAACGTGATGGCACCTCCCTGAAACACCTGCTGGGTCCAACCCCTGTGCCAGCAGTTCACTCTCAACCCTTTCCCCAGGGGCAGGTGAAGGTTTGCAAAAGGGCTCTGCTGGAAGAGGAAGTTTGCCAGACACCACAGCGGGTGTAAATACCTGCAGATGGGTTATCCCAAAAGTGCCCCTCCCCTCTTTGTGTCCAAGCAACGTTTGTCCAGTGAAGGATGATGGATATCTGGACCATTCAGGTCATTGTTTTCTCCCTTCCTGCCTCACCACGACCTCTGGTTGCTGTGAGCCTCAGAGTGTGCCAGTCGTACAATGACAACCTCATGCTTAGGATGCTCTGGTTAGTTCTGCATCCGGTGTTTTTGGCTGTTCTCCAGGAGCGTTTCACACCTTTCAGGCTAGATAGGTCTGGGTTGAACAGGCATTTCCATTCATGCACAGCCAACACAGAAATCAGGGAGCTGCCTTTCCCAGCAGTGCCCTGTTTACTCCAGGACCACGCACACAATTTTTGCCAAGATATTTACCATATTAACACCGAGCCATTTGCCATAATAACAAACACACCGAAGGCTAAAGTGATCCTCAGGTCTGTAGTAACTCATTCAAATCATTCATGAATGCTCTCTCATCCCAAGGGGTGGAGGACAGCTCAGCAGGAAGGTACCTTTCCAACAGTCCCATTTAGGGAATCCACTTGCACTGACAAGGTTGATTTTAACTGTTTGGTGCCTCAACCAATAATTTTTACTAATTTCCATGCACATTATATCCTATAAGGTAAAGACTTTTCCCTCCATTAAACCAAAAAGACATCACCCCCAAGATCCGCTTAGTTTTTCCTGCAAGCAAAGCAAATCAAAATCTGTTTCGAAACGCTCTGAGGTTCAGCCTGCAAAGCAGTTCCACTCCTGTTTTTCTTGGTCCCTCACAGCTTTGGTCTCTACCTGTTCCCAAAGAATACAGCCTTGTCTCTAGGATCTCTGTGTCTTAGGAGAGGGAAACAGGAGAAGAGGGAGGAATAACATTCCAGACTTCTACAATGAAATCCGGGCAAATAAAAAAATTCGGCTGCCACCGGGGCTGATGGCTTGTTTGCTTCATCACACGAGGGGAGCCAGGATAAAAGAGAACTATTTGTTTTCATTTGAAACTCTATAAAAAGCAACAGGGCTGAATTATTGTATGTATGTTGGAAGCCTGAGGCCCAAGCCATCCGCTGCTGTTTTTGTCTCCAGGCCATGCCTCATTTGCTGGGCTGGAATTCTTGGGGAAGTTTTTGGTCTGGTCTACACTCTGCTTTTGAAAAGCAATGCCAGTTTGTACTGTACAAGCAGCACTGTGTTACATTCCAGCCTTGCTTCCTCCCTCCCTCCCTCCCTCCCATAAGTTGGTTGTTAGAGGGTGCAGAGAGCGTAGTGACATTTTACCAGCAAGGAAATAAAGAAGACATTTCTTTAGCAGCAAATTGCCTCCTTTCCCCTTCAATTAAAAAAAAATCAAATAAAATCTATCACAGATAATGATATCACAGGAAAGCACACACCTGGCAGACAGGTACACAGCGATCAGAAAGACCCTAAAATACCTCTAAATGCAACATGGCCAAAGGCAAGTGAGGGATCAAGGTTAGTTAAAAAGTAAGGTAGATACTCCTGGTTCACAAAGGAAAGCCAAACTGGCTCTTTTTTTTACAACCAGCCCGTCATGGAGAAAAAAGAAAAAAAAAAAAAAAGGACTTATCTGTAAATCTCATTACAGCAAGATCCCAAAGTAAAGGTAAAAAGGGAGGCAAAAACGAGCTGCTCTGAAGGAGAGGGGGATTTGCACCTCAGGCTTAGGTTGTGCTCAGTGAGGAAAAGCCAGACCTGCCGTAAACAAGGGGTGTGAAGACATAGGGAAAAAGTTGGGAGACAAAGCCTAAAGTTCTCCAACTCAGACGTGTTCACATTCTTTATACCTGCCACAGAAAACTTCCATTCTCTTTTCTCATCCAGACAGGTAACAGGGGCAGGACAAAGTCCTGGGCAAGTTTTCCCACTACGCCAATGAAAACCAATTTCTGAACTCCAAAAAAAAAAAAAAGAGAGCTGCCTGAAAGTTGTTGTTCTAACACCCCATAAATCACCATAGACTCCTACAAGGAAAAATTTCTGGCAGGAAAACAAAGACATATAAACATATAAATATATATATAAAAATAACAGCCACAAACCTCCCATTCAGTGACTTTCATCAGTGGAAAGACCAAACTGTGACAGCTTTTGCTTTGTCGCTCATTTGCCTGTACCCCAAAATTCATGAAAAGGCACAATCTTATAAACATTTTTGCTCTTACACACGGTTTCTAAACCCTTAAACCACTAAAAGAAAAGAAAAAGAGAAAAGCACCTACTCCTTAGTTTGCAGTTCATCACAGCCTCCTGAGCCCTGCTAAGCATTTATGCATTTTTGACAAATACCTCTTACCTGTAAAAGAGAAACGATCAGATTCCTCACTAGATGTTATCGTCATGTCAAGTCAAACAGTCCTTTTTTTTTTATAAAAGGTTGGATGGTTTTTCAGTAAAGCATGTGTGCGTGTTTAAAAAAAGAAAAATAAAAATAAAGAAAAAAAGCCAAAAACCCAAGAGAAATCAACCCCCTCAGAGAGTCTCCCTTCCCTCGCTGTCAGTCAAAAAAACAAGTTGCAATAAGCCTGAGTTGGAATTACCTGAATAAAGAAACTGGAGAGAGAGAGGGAGGGAGGGAGGAGAGGGAGGGAAGGAGGGAGGGAGAAAGAGAAGGGGGGGGGAGAAAAAAAATAAAAGAGAGTGAGAGGAGACTCAGTGATGTCAGCAGAGAGTGTTAAGGAAATCCACAGCTGAGCCCAGCAAACTTTATAACTACACAGCACTCGACACCCAGTTACGTGGTGAGCAAATACCTGCTTAAGAGGAACTGAGTTACTTCTAAAGAAGCCAGTTAATCTTTGAAGAAACTTCAGCCAGGCTGATCAAAGTCCCCCAAAGGCCTCATTTCCTAAATAAATAAGGCTGTGAGTGGATGGATAACGCCAAGGAAAGGGGAAGAGGGATAAAAAGCCAGCATTATTGATCATCCCCCTTCCCTGCTGGCCAAAAAGGGAGCCTGAGACTCATCTGAAAGAAATTCGTGCCGGGGTTATAACACACTGAGCTGCAGCAGCCGAAATCCCTGACCACCAAAGTTTAGCCACAACGCTCTTCCCCTTGGATGGCTTGTCCTGGGTTTGCTCCAGTGCCTTTTTGCTGTTGTTTCCTCGTTGCAGAAAGCGCAGACAGTGCTGATTTGAGGGGGGGAAATCAGCTGCTTTGAACACGGGGAGGGACAGGGGTGGATGTAAAGGCTGTGCCGTTGGTGCCACGCTGGGATCTGATGGGATTCCCAGAACTGGATGCAAAAAGCAGCAGAAGGTTAATATAATAACCCTTGGATATCATTCTTCTGTGTCCCCATTCCCAGGGATGCTTCTCCCAGGAATTACGTATCTCAACACACCTGCAGCTCAGCATCACCTGCAGGGACACCCCACGGCCCAGCTGATGCCAGGTTAACTTTCCTTCCCTTTTCCTCGGGGGGGGGGGGAAACAACCATGGGGCGGATGTTTTACCACCAAAACTCTGCCCGCCTCAAATTCCCAGAGGGCAACCTCGGCAAAAGCAGAATCCCCGGGAAACAGGGGATTTAAATGCCATTAACAGATATTCCAGAGGCTGGAATTCTGCTGGCAAGTGGTGGACTATGCAGGAATTCAGGCAGTGCCAGTAGGCAGCAGCTGTTTTACATTTAAAAGGGCAACAGTTTAGATGTGATTTTGTTGTTTGTTTTGTTTTGTTTTGTTTTTTCCACTTTGCCAGAGACTGAAGAACTTCACACGACTTGGATATCCCCCCCAAATCCATGAACCTGTTGCACTCATATATCTTTCTCTATATTTACTATGAGGGAGATGGAAACAGCTATATATAGATATATGTGTATATTTATATATAAAAACGCTTGTGAAAGTCTTTTTCAGCCTCCAGATGAGCTCTTCTGTTTGCAGAGCCCTCTGCAATGTCGTGGGATAAAGCACCTATATAAGGAATTCCCTTTCACTACCCAAGCAAATTATGTTTGGTTGTAACTGAGTTGTGTGTTGTTATTATTATTAAAAATCCTCAATTAAAGCTTTCCTCTTCTTTCTCCTGGGAAGAGCTCAGCAAAATGCTCAAATCAAAAGTGAAAACGAGCATTCTAATGAGTCTGTCCCACCCATTCCCCGAGTCAGCACTCGTGGCAATGCAGAGACCGTGAAATCAAGTGTAGTGTGAGGGGTCTTTGGGAGAGTGTAATAGGAGGATTTGCTCTGAAAGGTGCATTTCACGGTGTGCAAATACACAACAGCTCAGGTTTTAATCCCTCTGCTGTTTTGTTAATGCTCTGTGGACTCCTGTCCCAGCGTGGAAGGCAGAGCAGCAGAGCAGAGGGCAGAATTTCGGTCGCAGGGGCATTTCCCAGCTTTGCATGCTCGACTTGAAAATGTAAATACCTTTCTTCAAACAGGTTTCCATTCATTCAGCAGAGAGCCCACAGGTGATGAGGGCTCTTGGCAGCAAGGGATGATGACAAAGCCTCTCTCCAGGAAGACACAGAGAGGCTCCAGAAGGTGACTGAGCTGACTGCCCTGCTCTTGGCCGCACAAAGAGGTCTTAAAATTTCCCCCATTTTCTCTCTGCTTTTACTCTGCTGCCCCTTCCCCACCTTTGAGCCATCCCTGGGGCTTGTCCAACCCCCTCAGTGAATTCCATCAGCTGGTAAATCAGACAGAAAGTGCCACATGTCTGTTCCCTTTTGCAGGATGATCTGAGGCACCTCATCTGGAGCTTTGGGAACTCCTGCAAGAGTGAGAAGAGAGTGTGGCCAGCAGAGGAAGAGCAGGACATGGGTTACCACGAGTCAGGTGCCTGCCAAGAGCCGTCTGTGCTCAGTCCTTACTCCTTTTTTACCAGCCAACTACCTTAAACAAGCCTCTCTTCCTGCTGGGTCACCACGTGCTCCTGGGCTGATCCCACATGAGGAGGAAAAAAATCAGTTTGTTAGTTCAAAATGCACAAGTTCACGTGTTGTTTCTCCAGATTCACCTCAGCACTGAATGTTGTAAACCTGTCTCCTTGCAGCAACAACAGGTGAGTTCAAAAGTTTGGGCTGGATAAGCCAAAATGCTTGTCCAAACTTCCTCAGCCAATAAAGCTGAGCAGGAAATCCCATGATGATAAAAGGCTTGCTCCGGGAGTTTTCGGATTTTATGTTGGCCCTGGGTAAAGTTGAACAAGGAAAAGAGACAATAAAACCAAAATCCCCGGCAGAAGAGTTAGTCCTACACATCAGAGCTGCACCTGCAGCTTTATCCTCGATCCAATAGTCAGTCATTTTACTGAAAATGTGCTTTGGGCTCCTCAGGTGGAGTGGTGACCCTCAGTTCATAAGAATATGGATGAGGAAAAGCCACAGTGACACTTCAAGCCCTATTTCTTTTTTTCTGCTCGTGTGAATCCCAAACTTACGAGTTAAAAATCCAACACGAGATATAAAGACATTGGGATTGTTGTATAAAACCAGACAGAAGATGAGAAAGGGACCTTACACCAAATAAATTCAGGGTGCCCTGAGCAGACATGTCACCTGAGAACTGCTAAATACCTTTTTGCTCTTTTACACACCTGAAAATCTGTGTAAAGCTGAGCCTTGTCTACCCTTGGAAGTTCCAAGGAGCACAGCCCCCAGAGAAATCCCACTGCTGCTCTCTCAGGACTCAACATCCCAGGACACTGGGAAAACAGCACAGCCAAACCTTAGGAGTGTTTCACAACAAATACAACGAAAATGGGAAGGAAAAGCACAAAAATGTACCCCTTGTAATAGGGGATTTATTTTTAGGGCAGGCTCCAAGCCCAAACAATTCGGTGAAGTGTTCAGCTCTGCTGGCTGGAGGCCAGAACTGCTCTGACCTGGTTCGTGGTGCTCCGTGTTCTGCTGCCACCTCAGCCCTCCAGCCCAAACACTGCTTTTAATTTCGATATTAAGCTGCTAGAACCTAATGTTTTCTGCCTGTACCAGCTGGCTTTCCACCTCCAGCCACCCAAGCTATTTTTGCTGGGTTTGTTGTAGGTTTTTGAAAGCTTACATCAATAATAGCAAAGCCTTCAGTTAAAGTGTTAGTGGAAAGCTGGTAGGAACCCTTCCTGAATTATCCAGGGGTTAATTGCTTCAAATGTGTCTTGGTTTGAAAATAAATACTATAAAACAAATGTAACTGAAACTATTCACTTAACAGTGAGAAAATCTAACACATAATGCAGAACTAAACCCAACTCATCAAGCATCATTTGAATATCACCTCTAGGATTAAAATTGCATTCATTAAAAATGGTAAAAAAACCCACATTGCTGTGCACGTGGAAGAATTTGATTTTAAAAGTGAAAACTTAACTTTTAAATTAATTTTCCTAGCCATGAAATTACTTGAACGTCCCCTGCAGCTAAACTTTCATTGGCTTGCCTGTATGGGAATAGATGTATATGGTTTCCAAACTGGAATACTCAGGTAAGAGACATTATAGAATCACAGAATTATAGAAAAATTAAAGTTGAGAAAGCCCTCCAAGACCATCCAGTCCCCCCTGTGCCCCATCCCCACCTTGTCCCCCAGCCCAGAGCACTGAGTGCCACGGCCAGGCCTGCCTTGGACACCTCCAGGGCTGGGCACTCCAAACCTCCCTGGACAGCCCCTGCCAAGGCCTGACCATCCTTTCCAGCAACAAATTCCTCCTGATGGCCAACCTGAACCTGACCCTGACACAGTCTGAGAACATTTCCTCTTGTTCTGTCCCTTGTTCCCTGGGAGAAGAGGCCAAAGTATTTAATTGAAAACTAGTTCTTGCTAAACACAGATACACTCCCCTGTGACTTTGTACTTTCTGTGTTCTGTTTTCTTTAATTGCTTGAAAATAGTCTCCTATTTTTTTGCATTTTTCCCATGTGCTTTAGAGTATTCATTTAAACTATAAATTAAACCACTGACGAAGTTCTTGATAGAAAAAATAATTGAAAGGGTTAAAACTCATTACAGAGATTCCCATGAGATTCAGAAAAGCACTGGACCTGAAGGTGCTGAACGAAATGCAATGCACAGAATTATAGAATGGTTTGGATTTGAAGGGACCTTAAGGATCATCCAGTTCCACCCCCTGCCATGGGCAGGGACACCTTCCACCAGCCCAGGTTGCTCCAATCTGGCTTTGGACAGACCCAGGGATGGGGCAGCCACAACTTCTCTGGGCAGCCTGTGCCAGGGCATCCCCACCCTCACATCCAGGAATTCTTTCACAATATCTATTCTAAACCTACTCTCAGTTTGAAGTCTCCTGTCCCTCCAGCCCTTGGAAATAGTCTCTCTCCATCTTTCCTGGAGCTCCTTCAGACCCTGCAAGGCCACAGTCAGGTCCCCCCAAAGCTTCTCTTCTCCAGCTGAACAATCCCAGCTGTGCCAGCCTTTCCTCCCAGCAGAGCTGCTCCAGCCCTGGGATCCTCTTGGTGCCTCCTCTGGGCTCTCTCCAGCAGCTCCATGTGCTCCCTGTGCTGGCCAAGCATCTGAACACTAACGGGGACATGAATCTTCACACTCCAAAGAAATCAGAAATCAGGTCTCACCACACACAAGTGCTCTTTTTGTGGTCTATACACATTTTTCCATCTTTTGTTCTTTTGTCACTGCAAGAGCAGCTGCACCAAGGAATTTACAGCACATCTCATCTCCTGCTCCTGGTTAACACCGGGGTTTGAGTCCAAGGCCTCCTCCACGTGTTCTTTGCATTCTGAGAGGTTGTGGCTGACACCGTGGTTCCTTGGGGAGACGGGAGCACGTGAAAAGCAGACAACTGGGACAGGATTTTATTCCACTTGACGACCTTCACGTGGAAGGATCCGGCTGAGAAGAGCTGTTCCCAGGGAAGGGAACAGTGACCTTTCTGGAAACCCTCTCACTGCAGCAGCTAATTCTTCCCAAAATTTCAGCTTCATCCTAAGGACTTTGGATGTGAGAAGGCTGCAGTTGCTGAGATCTGTCTTATCTGTTCACACTGGGGAAGGTGGTTGTTCTTCATCCGCCTGGCTCGGGGTTTCAGAGCCTCGGAAAGGTTGTTGTTCCTGCTCGG
>NW_020957389.1:5193-10416 GCF_003031625.1 Empidonax traillii | reverse complement strand
GTTCCCAGGGAAGGGAACAGTGACCTTTCTGGAAACCCTCTCACTGCAGCAGCTAATTCTTCCCAAAATTTCAGCTTCATCCTAAGGACTTTGGATGTGAGAAGGCTGCAGTTGCTGAGATCTGTCTTATCTGTTCACACTGGGGAAGGTGGTTGTTCTTCATCCGCCTGGCTCGGGGTTTCAGAGCCTCAGAAAGGTTGTTGTTCCTGCTCGGGATGGAAGGACTTCGACAACAAACCTCAGCTCCCAAATTTAAGCTTCTGCCCACCCAGAGGTGTTGCTTCTTGATGACAGATGCACTGGTATGTCTCCCACAAAGATGTCAGAAGGATTACCAGGGAGCAGAAAGCTATGGAGAAAAAAACAGCCTCCTGAGAAAAGACACATATTCCCCGGCTGTGGAAACGAGCATCCTCTGGGTTTGGTTCTAGCCCAGAGCCGGGGCAGATTCACAAGAAGGAATTCAAATCCAAGCTGATTTTCCACACCAGAGAGAAAATTAAAATGGCCTTCAGATCCAAAAGGGGTTTTAATTTCCCCTCCCCTGCCAAACGGGTCAAAATGTCCAAAGCAGCAAAAATTCCCCTCGGATTCCTGGAACTGGGCCACGGTATCTTTGCTTTGTGATACTCTGTGGTGGGTGCACATTCAGTTTGCCACACCAGGAGCCAGCAGGAAGCACAAATGTCCTCACGGGGATGGTCTGCTCTCATTGCTGGTAGCATCCAGAGCAGGAAAAGATGCTTCCTGTAGCAATTCCAAGCAAGAGGAGACAACTCTCCAGGTCCCTCAGGGCAGAACGATAACAGGACATTGGGTTTGCTGTAGTAGGATCAGATCCACACTCCTGGAGAACTGGGCTCTGCATCCTGAATGTTGTTCTCAACTGCAAGCAGGATATTTGGCCTAAGAAATGACCCAGGGTTACGGTCTGGAAGAGCTGCTCCAGGGGATGCTGGAGAAGCAGGGTTGGAAGGAGTCAGCTGTAAGAACCACTGACCACAAGAAAGGGAGGCAGCTTTGCCTGACCTACCATTGTCCTCTGCTTGACCCACCATGGACTGTCTCTCTGGTATTCTGTGGTTTCTCCTCAAGTGTGAATTTTCCCAGTTCAGAACTGCCCAGAACTGACCAGAAATCCCTCTGGGAACTGCTGGAAAACCCCCAGCTCCTCACCCACTTGATCCTTCCTATTGATGTGCTTTCTGCGGCACAAAGAGCATTTCTCAGTCAAACAAAAAACTTTCATATTCGATTCCTCCTGGTTGTATCCTGTCCCACATCCTCAGGAGCACCCTTAGGATGACAGCAATGGGAAGGAAAATCTCTCCCAGAGGGATTTCAGTTTATTGGGATTGTTGAATCCGGTAAGTCCACTCTGGATTCTCCAAATTCTCAAGCACATTTCTCAGCAGGTAGATTAGCTTTTCCCTTACCTTTAAAACTCAGTGGTATTTTAATGTAGCTCTGTTTTGGAGGAATTTGAAAAAAAAAAAAAAAAGAAATATTTTACTTGGGAAATTATTTTCAGGAGCACCAATAAAAGCCTTGTAAAAATACCAGTTAGGGCTTTCTTTATTGAACTTCTTTGAGACGTGAGGTGACTATTTGGGACAAAAACGTGGCATTACTGTTACCAGTTTCAGACACCCAGAACTGATGACTTCTCAGGAAACAGCAGAACAAATTAAATGAGTACCTTTGTGTGTGTTTCAAACGTGTCTTCCTGGAAAAAAGAACTCCTGGCTTGAATGAAAGGAACTGAAGTGTGTGCTTTTGCCAAACTTTATCAGAGAGGATTATGAAGTGAGCTCACAGACAACTCCTGAGGTTGACAGAGCATAAAACACCCCCTGAAAGGGCACAAAAAGAGGGCAATAAAGGGAAGGGTGCAGAGTTTTCAGTACAGGGTATATGAACAAAGACTATCCCAAAAAGATTGGGAAAGTGATCTCCCGAACTCAAAGCGCAAACATTTGTCCAGGCAGCGCTGAGAAGACTCAACTTTAAGATCAATTTTTTTTGTAGGAAGCAGAGCTGTCGTCACTTACCTACTGAACTCCACTTGGAGAGGAAGTCAAACCCGATCCACGGTGTTACAGGGGAAGCAAATGATTGTTCCCTGACGAGAAGGTGGCACAGGGGTGACCACGCCCGTTGTCGCTGGGGTTGCACCACAATTTCCATCATAACCTCCTGTTTCCATGCACCATCAACATTGCCAAACGCTGACCTTTGGGGCTGCATTTTTCCATGCTTGCTCCCTGCCCCAAAGGTGAATTCCTTCAGAAAGGCTGAGCAGAACCTTTGCAGGGACCTTGGCTATTATTTTTTGGCCGTTGCCAGGGCGGCCTTGCCTGGGGGAAGGTGGAATAACAAGCGGTTTGTTCCTCTGAGCTACAATAAATCCTCCCATCCATCACGGAAAGCAGAAAATTAAAAGCACAACAAACAAATCAGGGCTCTCCTGATTTTAATGCTTGCAAGGACTGTTTAGGCTTGCAAATGGCAGCAGGTAAAGAAAAGGGAGTTTTAACTGAAAAAGAGCCTCCTTTAATGAAAATTGCTGGCATAACCATGTTCATATCAGGAGCTCTTGGGTTACAGGGACAGCTATGGACAAGTTTGTTAAATACAGTCTTCTGGAGAGGAGACTGGGTCTGTTTTGTCCCTTTGAGTGTCTCTTGGATGGGACACTTGCTTTTCTCACTCTTCTGGCTGGGTCAGTGCCCAGGGCATCAGATATTCTGCATTTCACAAAAGCAGGACTCTAAGGAGCCTTCAAACACGGGTATTGATGCTGAACTGCAGGTACCCATGGCTGAAAATGCTCTCCAGGGGCTTTAAAGACCACAGACAACGTATTAGGAGCACTCAAAGCAAGAAACAACCCCAGAGCAAAACCCCATGTCTGCTCTCAGGACATATCACCCAGGTGGCCTCATCTACCCTCACACATTCTCCTGATTTTATCATGCACAGAAAATATGTCTGAAAGGTACTGTGCAGACAGGAAAAGCCAGTCTCCTTACAGGCCACAATAAAGACCAGAGATGTCCAAAGGTCTCTGGGAGTGCAAAAGTGTTTGTTTCAGCAGGTCTGGTTTATGAGGATGCACACCCTGCAGATTACAGCTGCATTTGGCGCCAAGCTGCAGGAGAAAATTTGGTTCCAATGTGATATTTAATAGTGCTGAGCAGCCAATTATTATTCATCCTTAAGTTTGTCTCCCATGGTTTGGTCTTACAGGGATTTCAGGGCACAAGCTGCATGAAAATCTGAGCTGGGCTTTCTGGAAACAGGCAGGAAATGGCTCCAGTAAAACATCACAGCAGGTGTACAGGAGACCAGGCAAGTTACACTGAAGCCTTAATTTATGAATCAAAACTTTTGCAGGCAGCCATTAAATGACTTCTTTCTCTTCATCTCCCAGGCTTTCAGCAGACAGTGAGAACAGAGCAGTGCTGCTGCCTGTCCCTGCCCAGGGACTTGTTCCTCCTCTGAGTCCTGTTTGGACTCCAACCCCTTGGCTGAACTCACTCAGACCAACCCATTCAGTCCTTTTCTTCTTGAGCTGACCTTGGCTGCATTTGCATGGCTATCTCTGGCATCCTGTTGTCTCCTTGATTTCCCACATCCATAATCTTTTCAGGTTCAGTCATTCCCATGCCTTGATTTCCACAGAACATGTCACTGTTGGAAGGGACCACAGTGGGGTCATCTGGTCCCACCTCCCTGCTCCAGCAGGGTCATCCCAGAGCACATGGCACAGGATTGTGTCCAGATGGGTCTGGAATATCTCCAGGGAGGAGACTCCACACCCTCTCTGGGTGATCTGTTCAGTGCTGGGTCACTGCCCAGCAAAGAAGTTCTTCCTCCTGTCCAGGTGGAACTTGCTGGGCATCAGTTCCTGCCCGTTCCTCTTGTGCCATTGCTGGGCCCCCCCGAGCAGAGCCTGGTCCATCCTCTGCCCCCTCCCTGCAGACCCCCCAGACCTGGGGGAGGTCCCCTCTCAGTGTGTGCTCTGGAGGCTGAACAGCCCCAGCTCCCTCAGCCTTTGCTGCTCCCACAGATGCTCCATCCCTTTGGAATCTCCGCAGGAGAATCATCTTCCAGCAGCTCCCTGTCCCTGCTGTGCTGAGGAGGCAGAGCTGGACCCAGCCCTGCAGATGTGCCTCCCCAGGGATGAGTAGAGGGGCAGGATCCCCTTTCTGACCTGCTGGCAACGCTCTTCCTGATGCTCTCCAGGATCCCACCGGCTCTCAGGACACACCACTGGCTCATGGACACCTCGTTGTCCACTAGGACCCACAGGTCCTTCTCAGTGCTGCTTCCCAGCGGTTTTGTCTTCGAAAGATTGCACTTCACATTCTCTATTTTTCCAGTTTCTGCCTTTGAGTGGCTGATTATCTCCCTTTGCTGACTCCATCATCCAGTCCACATTTGTATTTGACATCACATTTAACAATTCAATGCCACACTTCTAACCTCGAGCACAACAGAGTGCCCGGCTAAAATGAAGTTTACAGAGTGCACATAACAATCTGCTTGCTTAATAACTTCCTTTTCCTAGCTGTAACTAATGCATCTACATGCCAGTTACTGTTAAACAATTCCTCCAGTCCTGTTTGCTACCTCAGAACAGCAATTTAACCTTCATGTGGACCTTAACATCAGACTTCCAGGAGCTTTGTTTTCTAATACAACTAGCATTTATAAGACCTGATGAAAAGCAGAAAGAATGATGGTGAAATCACACTGTTTTGTCATTTGCTGAACTCTCATATGAAGCGATTGCTTAACCCCATAAATCCTCATGGCTTTGTGTTGTACAAATTCCAGCACATCTTTTATCAGTGTATTAAATAGCTTCAATCTGACAGAGAGTTAGGAAGAAATTCTTCCCTGTGAGGGTGGTGAGGCCCTGGAAGAGGTTTTCCAGAGAAGCTGTGGCTGTTCCATACCCTGGAAGTGTTCGTGGCCGGGTTGGACAGGGCTTGGAGCAACCTGGGCTAGTGGAAGATGATCTTTCAGGTCCCTTCCAACCCAAACCATTCCGTGATTCTATGATTCTCCCTGTGTTTCTTCTACTTCCCACAACATATCCCAGCTGAATATTCTGATGAATCCAGCAGAAACAGTGACAGTGGACTCACAGTGGAGTTCTTCCTCTCTCCATGCTTTTCCATATAGTGCTGGATTCCTTGACCACTGCTACATGCC
>NW_020957389.1:0-3080 GCF_003031625.1 Empidonax traillii | reverse complement strand
TTCACAGAAACTCCAGCAAAGATGAAACCAGCTGGCTGATGGAGAGGGCTGAGAGAAGTGGTCCTCTCAAAGGAGCTGCTGCCAGCAGTTTCTGATAGGAAGGCCAATTGAATCAAAATGATTGTATTATATATCTGTATCTGCACTGAGGCAGGTGCCTGAGTGCAAATATAACCTGAATTTGTACACACACACAGAGAATGTGTGCACACAGAACAGAGGTATTTTCCAGAAGAGAGCTTTTCACACATTCCTTGGCAGAGCAGATCACCTTCACCTCCTGTGATCCCAAGGCATCGAGGTGTTGGAGAAGGAAGGGCTTTTTTTGCTTCTCCCAGGCTTCTGGAACTGCTTCCCTCAGATTCTCGTTTTTATACCTCTGTTCCTGACACATTTGCCCATCAAAGGACATCTCCATTTCCCTCACTCTCTCATATCATGAGCTTTGTTATAAAATAAAGAACGCTGGGCTGGATGGAGCTGCCAAACTGTGAAAAGCTTCTGTCAGACTTTACATTTTCCTACAGTGCTGCAAAGCCCATATTTACCTAATAGGCTGTGGAGAGTCCAAAGGAGCTTCCACAAAACTTCTGGTAAAGAGTATTTGTTTTAGGAATTGATATGCATGCCAAAAACAACGTACTGCATTTATCAGCCTGGAACTGTTACAATCTTTTCAGCAAATAATATCCCAGTTTCTGAAAAAAGCCTAAAATGTGTGTCTAATCCAATTGTGTCACCTCTCATTTCCTTCAAAGAAGAGGAAAAAGGCAAAGCTAAGCCTGAAATTCTGGTTTGAATTAACTGCCACTTTATCTCGAAGTGACCCCTCTGTGCAAAGTTATTACTGCAAACACAGTCTCTGAGATCATTCAGTCGTCTCCAGCCCCTGAAAACAGAATTACAAGGCAGTTAATGCTATCAGCACTATCATCTTGCATTTGTGGAGGGCTTCTCATCCAAAATGTTCCAGCTCCTGGCAGGGTGATCCATCCTGGGGACCAGGCTGGGTGGGCTGACACTGTGAGCGCTGCATTAAGCGTTGTAAAAGGTAAGGGAAGATGGGAGGGGGCAGGAGGGGGTTTATACACTTGAATTCCAGGGCCACTGTTAAAGCATTAACCTTCCATAAAGTGAAAATCAACAACAAGTGCTGCCCAGCCGTGGAGAGAAGGAAATGAGGAATATTCCAGGTATTATCTCAGTTCCACTCAGTTCCCTCTGGGAGATCATCCTGGGGAGATCCAAATGTAAGGAGGTTCAGACCCTCCAACAGAAAATACAGGGCTACAAAGGGTACTTGAACTAAGAGACTTGGTTATTCAAGCTGCGAGAGAGCCCTGATTCCAGTCAGGACAATCTGGTAAAAGCCTGACTATTTCAAGTGGGATGACTAAAACTTCCTTCATTAGAATATAGACAATTAAAAATCATTATGTTGTTCCTTGTTGTCACTCCTGCCAGCCCCTCGCTCTCCCCCTCCCTGCCACGCACCCACAAGTACCTTTGCGCACCAGTCCATTTATTCCTGGTCCTTCCCCAGCACTCAGGGGTTCCTCTCTTTGCTGGCATCTCCTGAGGGGGTGTGGGGTCAGCTGCTGAGGACTGAGGAGCTCATCCCTCCCCTCTTCTGCCCCGCTGGTGCCTCAGGCTCTGTCCCTCCTGGTGGGACCCGTTCCCGGCTGCTCCCGCAGCCTCCTCCTCGCTCCCTGCTGCGGGGGGAAGGTTGAGGTGGTGAGCCAGAGAGCTGGAGAGCAAAGAAGGGAATTTATACTTCGGCATTTTGGAAGCTGGAATCCAGGGAGAAGCTTAAGAACGTGACTTGAGGCCAAAATGTTTGGCTCTGGCGTTTCGGAGCGGAGCAGGGCAGGTTTATTCCTGTCACAACGCTGTGGTCCAGCGTCCTGTTGGGAGCTGCCAACATCAGGGATGTGTGGTGGGTTCAGAGGAACTTCTCCTTCACTCTCCTCCTTCCTGCAGTGCTGTGGGAGGAAAGGGATAACAGAGGAATTAGAAGCACTGCAAGAGATTTGTCTGACACAGAGTGGTCCGTGGGGGAGCAGAATCCAAACAACCCCATGAGATCCTGTGCCTGGGAGTTTTTGGGACATGAACAGAGGTTGCAATTCCTCCTGCCATTGTTCTCCTCACCATCATTCCAGCAGACCTGTGGCCCTCAAACTGTTAATTTGGCCTTTGACTGCTATTTCATCTATTCCAGCTGCTGAGTTAGGGAAAGAAAGGGGAAAAAAAGCAGCATCTCTCTGAAAACAGATGCTGCCTCTGTACTAAGCAGATAAACTAAATGCATAAAGCGTGGCTTGTTTACAGCGTTGATTTTTTTGGTAAAGTTTTACTGGTTTTATTCTTGATATTAAAATTCAAAGTACGTTGTCTCACAGTTTTTGACGCAGGTGGATTAGGGAAATAGCCCGCTGGCATTTTTCAGGAATATTGTAAATGAAATGGCCTAACAATTCACCACAGAAATGACAGTACAGAACAATAAAAAAAAAAGTGATTTCAAGTTTTATTCCTGTAGAACAGACACAGCTTTTCTAGCCTGCATTTCTCCACAGGCACTTACAATTCTGTGCAATTTTTCCCTGCATCCAACATGCACAACTTTAATACGTTGGAATAAATCAGGTTATTCCAGCATGGATCTGCACGCACAGAGACACACAGAGAGGAACACAGACACATGTGGAGATCAAAGATCACAGAATCACCAAGGTTGGAAGAGACCTTCAAGCTCATCCAGCCCCACCCTCACCCAGCACCACCACAATCACCCCTAATCCACGTCCCCAAGGGCCACATCCAGGTGCTTCTTGAACACTCCCAGAGACAGTGACTCCACCACCTCCCTGGGACACTTCTTGCAAGGCCTGACCACTCCTGCAGGGACAAATTGTTTCTGCTCTCTGCTCTGAACCTGCCCTGGGGCACTTTGAGGCCATTTCCTCTCCTCCTTTCCCTTGGGATGTGGCAGCAGAGCCCGACCCCCCCTCCCTGCCCCCTCCTGTCAGGGAGTTGCAGAGAGCAATGAGGTCCCCCCTGAGCCTCCTCTGCTCCAG
>NW_020957388.1:28980-33200 GCF_003031625.1 Empidonax traillii | reverse complement strand
ATTCATTCAGGGGGAAGGGATCGCCAGGGGAGGAAGGGAAGGTGTGGTCTCTGGGGGGCCCAGGAGAGGGGAATCCTGCAGAGGTCTGTAAGGCTGGAGCTGGTCTGACCCCTTGTAGCTGGGTCTCAGGCAATTCCGGGCAGCTGTTGTTGCTAGAAGCTCTATTCTCTGCAGGCTTTGGCCGGTCCCACTTCCTACAGGTGTGGGTGCTGGGTTCAGGTTTTCCTAACTCTGCCTGTCTCAGAGAGCTGCCAAATAATGCACAGTGCACTGGATTTACAAGAGAGGCTTGAAACAGAAGATTGAGCTTGTATTTTTGTCAAGTTGGCTTAAGTATTTACCATTTTAAAGCCTTAAATACTATCCTGATTTAATGTAGCTTGGAATTTCACAGGTAGAATTAATAGAAAATGACCGTGCAGAGAGAAGTAATGTAGTATTTTCTTACATTTTAGCCAATGTTGTAGTTAGTTAGAAGTAAAAAGCTATATTGTGTTGCAGATGGAAAAGAAAGGGAGAAATTCTGACTGTTAATTAAATGCTTTGCCTTTTTTATCTTTTTTTTTAATACTTATTCCCCGGAGTAAAAATCTAAAATTTTGTGTTGGGTTTGATTAAAGTGATGAGAAGCCCAAAACACTATTTGCATCTGTTTCAGAAGGAATGATCCTGAATTTTTCTCACTGAGAAAATAAGTATGCAAAATAATTCAGGCTGAAATACCAGTCTTAAAAAGTTGCATAGGTGAAAAAAAACCCCCTTCTTATTTATTGTGGACACTACTGGTAAGTGTGCACACAAACTGCTTCTCAGTTCCTCCACTGTTTATTACTGTTAACTTCGTTTTCAAATGTGGTGTAACCAATTAGAGTCTTAAATTACCATCACCAAGCACTCTGAAGTTCACATAATTTGACAGAAATAGCTCTCTAGTCTTATAGCCTGCTATAGGTAGGGTTTTTCCTGTGTTCTGCTGTCCAAGAAAAAGCTGGCTACATGCAGGAATCCATAAGTGAATTCTCAGAGAAAGAGGGGCAGAATAAAATTAATGCTGAAAACATGTTTTGCTTCCCACAAAATACTCAGCTGGAGCTATATGTGTGTATAAATGAGGAGTCAGTTTTGGCAAGCAGGATTTGTTGGTGTAGGTTTGATACAAATACCTCTCTTGGAATAGGTCTAACATGACTATACCATCAAGTAGTAACATGACCGTCTCTGCCAAACGCCAGCTGTCTGTATGTGGGTACCAGCAAAGTAAATTCCCTGGCTATGTAGTGTCCTGTGCTGAATCCTGTGCTGGTAAAGCAGAGTTCATCTGAAAATATTCCCGTGTGAAGAGTTCATTTAAAACGTGCTCTGAATTTTCCTGTGTTTAGCCATAAAACATGCTAGGGTTATTAGAATTCCTCTAAATGAGGATGATGCTTGCTTTCAAAGAGGAGTTCTAATGAGTCATTGCTCAGCCACTTGTTTTTGGAGTTGCTGTGAAGTACCTCAAAGGCAAGTCCCCTTTTGTTCAAGTCTGTGTTTTGGCAGTGGCCTGAGAGTGCCCCCTGTGGGAGTTTAAAAAAAAAAAAAAAATGTCCTACAGAGAAAGAAGCAGAACTTGTACAGTGACATGGCAACAAAGTATTATTCATATTAAATATGGCAGGCGTATTAATCCCACTTGTTTTAAAACATTTTTGTATCTTAGAATACATGTTGATATTACATATTATTAATACTCATTTATAAATATAAATCTCATTTATAAATGATGCATCCCATTTACAGATGTCTTCCACTTTAAAAGGTTGTTTAGCTCCTCTGGACCCATACATAGATCATTCTTTAAACAACAGCCAAAGGATTGAAAACGCCAGTAGTGATCACAGCCTAGTTTAGCAGATACATATATGTACAGGCTGTAAATTACAACACAAGGGAAAAATTACTCAGTAAAGAATTCCAGGCAGGTCTACTCTTTTTGCAGGAAAGATGGGTAATCATCACAAGGAAGTTATAAACATTAACGGGAACATCAGCCTCAGTAATATCTCTAAACTCTTAGAAGTTTGTGGGGGTTTTAAAGACAAATCAAGGCAAACCCAGGTATTGGGAAACTCATCGATAGCCTTTTAATGCTGCAAAATGCACAAGCTAAAGGAAAGCAAGTTCTGAGTAGTTGTACTGTGAAATGTATGAAATACGAGGAGTACAGAGAGGCATTGTAGGTATTGGAATGGGGGTGTTTGGATCATCTTAGCACAGATTGTAAGAGGTCATAAATTTTACCTACGCTGTAAGGGGATTTTTTTTCTTTTTTGACCTTGGCCTACAGCACATCTTAGTAAAGCCCTCAAAACCAAGTGGGATATTGAAGATGTAGGAAAGACAAAATCCATCATTTTCTAAAATAAGTTTCACTTAAGTCATTGTTCCAACAGGTAAGAAACAAAATGTTTTCCAAAATACCGAAGGCCGCAGGTAACATTTGTTTGGCTTCACTACAAAACATCATGTTTGTGTAACTCTTGTGAGAACAACTGTTGCTCTCTGTATTTCTTTAAATAGGTCCGTTTATTTTGTGGCTAATAGCTAAGCATCTATGTTTGATAATCTGATGTGAAATCATGAGGAGTCCCTGAAATTGTAATTATTCCTTTGGGACATCCTCTCTACTGAGTTAGGTGATCAGAAGCCTCTGAAAATCAGAGCACTTCAGTTTAGAAGTGAAATTAGGTCTCTGAGTTACTTTAGGAAGCTTAAAGCTTTAAGATAAGTCCTAATCTCCTCTCTTTACCCTTTATATGCAACACAATTTCTTCCTTTTTCAGAGGGGAATTTTGTGATGGACAGGAATAAGAGAGAACATGGGGATGAACTCAACACAGCATGCTACAGAGAAGACCAAGACCCATGCGAGGAAGACAGCGAGGAGGAAGACCTGTACACTGCTGTGCAACTGGAGGAATCTGTGTATGATTTCATACTGGGGGAGGAGGAGGAGAAGGAGAAAAGGAAACGTTGCAGGTCCTTCATCATGAACAGGCCACCAGCCCCCGCCCCTCGTCCCACGTGTTCCCTGGTCAGAGAGGAGAACACGCCCTATATAGTACAAGGTCAGTGCTGCTGCTTTGTTGGTATCTTCTAGTAGAATGCAGACGTGTCTCTTCTATTTGATGAATACCATTTTTGAAAAGACTAAGATCCCTGTTCAGTTACCTTCAAACCAACACATTGTTTCAGTCAACCTATTCTTACCCTTCAAATGAGCTGAGAACATCTCTGAATAATGTTAATTTTCAGTTGGCATGTCAGATAGCATCACAATTTTTATTTAGCTTTTTAAAAATCATGAGAATATGAGGGAAAACTAAGAATCACTGGGCTAGCTGTGAGTGTATCTGTTCTAGCAATTGCCTTTCCTTTTAGTTTCTTTACTGAAATGTTTTTACTTAATTCTAAGAGAGAAATTTCAGTCTCTTTTTTTTTTTTTCCTGATGAGAACAGTGGGGAGAAATACCTGTGTCAGAATTCCTTTTCCAAATATCCTTTCTCCAACACAAAATGCTAGAATTGGCCACCATTTCTAGATAGGATCATTGTATTTCTATCAGAAAGGATTATGTGCTTTTACCGTTACTATGAAAACTGGGGAACTTTTTTGAGCTTATTCATGGAAATATAAGGCTGGAAGGGATTTCAGGTATCTTTGCATTCAAGTTCAGACTGAAGCCTAATTTCATAGTAACAAAAGGAATTCGGTGAACTTACTGCAGAGATCTCTGTATCAGTCCCAAAAATCCATGCTGTCTGCATTTCCTGCCTCCTCTGCAAAAACCTGCCAATGTATAAGAATATGCATAAGAGTAAATGGTAGAAAAATAGGCTGACAAAGGACACCATTAGATTGCTTTCTGCATGCAGTGCATGATTTGCACGAAATCAGAATTAATACCATGCAAAACATTCACCAAGTACAGAGAAGCACCTCCTTTTTCATACCTTTCTCAGTCAGTGATTTCCTTTATTCTTCTTAGCTGCTCTCTTCCTCCAGGCTGTATTACTCCAGGTTAGAGCCAGAATGCATGGGCTAATGTGGTCATCATTTAGGTGCTCTTTCTTCAGCCTATTCATGAGGCAGAAGTATGAATTATTACAGTAGTCACAGTGGTTATTACAAGAACAGATGGGCAGAGGGGGCCTGTTACAGCTATAAAAGTCATGAAAAT
>NW_020957388.1:5017-28805 GCF_003031625.1 Empidonax traillii | reverse complement strand
CCAGGCTGTATTACTCCAGGTTAGAGCCAGAATGCATGGGCTAATGTGGTCATCATTTAGGTGCTCTTTCTTCAGCCTATTCATGAGGCAGAAGTATGAATTATTACAGTAGTCACAGTGGTTATTACAAGAACAGATGGGCAGAGGGGGCCTGTTACAGCTATAAAAGTCATGAAAATGGCTGCTTTTACTGCGGTTGCTAGAGCAGTGTCTCAAATCTTGGTCCACCATCATTATAGATAGGCCAGTAATTTGAAAACCCTTAATGTGAAGGTGTTTTATTTGGGGAATTGCTTTTACTCTCTGTTATTGCACTGGAGTATTTCTGCTTTGTCTCCTCTTAACTGTTTGCTAAGGAAGAGATTATGAGAGGAACTGCTTTGATGACACTGTGGTTTACCATATATATATTTATATATACACACACACCCACAGGGTTTTTACCTTTGCTTTTATAAGCAAGTAGTAGTAGACAAATTAGTTTCCTGTAGTTCTGTGAAATCGGCCCCTGGCTCAAGTTCCTTTACTTACACAGAACATGAGAAAAGTAGAAGCTCTTCAAGAAAGCTTCAGCAGACCACTCAGGCCTCTATTTTGCATACCTGTACTTCTGGTTCCAGATCTGCAGTATTTCACTCTCCTGTTTGTGCAGGGATTCCTGAGATAGCTAGAGAAATTCCAGACAGAAGGGATATACCTTCCAGTGAACGACTTTTCTTGCTACTTGGATTGGCAATTTTTGTTCTCTGCAATGACTAAGAAATTCTATATCCAGTCCAACAACATCCCAGTTTCCAGTTTATTATATCAGAACTGCTTATATTCAGGGAAAAAAAGATTGCTTCATCTGTAAGAACCAGAAAATTTCATTCTAGTCCATCATTACAATCTGCGTGTGTTTGCAGCCATTCCTTTGTAATTTAATCCAGTAGTGTAAAATACTGTAGCTACTAAGTGCATATACACATTTTTCATCCTTCAGATAAATTGATGATACTTTGGGGGGTTTTCATATATTGTATAAAAAGGAGTATTGCAGAAGAGGCAGTCAAATAATCAAAAAGTTAGAATTTATGGAGTTTTGCTATTCCTTCCCCCTGCCACAAACATTGCAGTACAGTAATAAGTAGGTAACCATATGCTCCTATTTATCACAGATATTTTGTTTCATCTAGTGTGTGAAGTGGTTAAGCATGAAAAGCTTCATTGTTTTTTATTCCCATTTTGTTTAAAATAAAACTCATTCCTGGCTTAGGTCCCACATTTCAGACCCTCCTGTTTTAAACCGTTTGATTTGTTCTCTATCCATTGAGGTTTTGGATGCCCAGTATGAAGTAACAAAGATTCTTGAGATTTAACAGCATTACCTAATACTTTGTTCATTCAAAGACATTGATTTCAGTGGCCACTAAGAGTTCTCAGAACTTCAGATTATATGATTAGTGTGTCTAGTCAGTACTCTGACATCAGGGGCTGATAAGCCTGATTGCTGGCTTAAATGACATATCTGACATTATGCTAGGGCTTTGTTTGAAAGCAACTTTTAGTTCCTTAACTGAGGCATCCTCCCCTCCTCTGTATTTTCTCTCCTTTCACTAAATCCCTTTCAACTTAATATTCCTGTAAGAAACAGATTGTCTTCACTGCACAGTTCTGGTTGGTCTCCAGAACCATTTCCTTCTGGTGTTTAGTAAGACACAGGTCCCATGGAAAAATGGGATTAGAGAATGGAGCATGCTGCCCAGAGGAGGGTTGTGTTAAGGCTGCACAGTCACTCACAACTGGATCCCTACGTACTTTGGGAGTTAGTGGAAAGAACAAGCTTCATACCTGAAGGATTGCAAGGACTGTTGTGATAGTTCCATGCAGAGATACAAGAGGAGGATTTCTCTTTATGTACTCATAGATGGGGTCATTTATTGGGGGGGGGGGGGGGAACAAACAAAAACAACAACAACAAAAACAAAAAAAAGCCTTGCTTAGCAGAAATGCCTTTTAGCTCTTGGATTGCATGCTGGTGACTGCTTTTTAACCTATTTTTTTATATCCATCTGGACAAATCAAGTAGCTGAATTTCCATGAAGACTTTCACCACAAATTGAGCAAAGGCCATGAAGATACAAAAGAGTATCTTTACCTTTAAGCAGAAGGAGTGGTGTTTCCACGAAAATTGCAACAAAGAAGAAAGCGAGCAAATAGCTTTCTTTGTAATAAGCAGCTTCCACATAACATGGAATCTCAAGTTTACACTGGGCAGAAAGTCTGCTCCCTGTAGATTACCCCCTTGGTGCTTTGCTGAACAGGCTAGGGAAACTGTTGATGTATGGAAAACAAACATGGGACTCGACAAGTTAGTTTTTAGAGTCACTTTCAGAGTAAGATCTGCACTTCAAAACCTAGGCAGTGAACACTCAATGATGTAAGTTGTCATAACTGAACTACCACGATTTACAGTTTGAGCATCTGACTTGAATTTGCTGACGAATAAATTCTGGGAAACATGGGGGAGTTGAAAGATTTAAAACATAAGTGTTCTGATTGCTTTACTCATTTTCATTTATTCAATTTTCAAATTTTAATGATGATTCCAACTACTGTACTGAACACTGGTAAACGTACACTGCATTTTTAACAATCAGAGAGTACATTTGTTCTTTAATTTTGACCCCTGCAAGAATTCTGTCTTCTGTATGAAAGGCTTGTCAACCAGTGGAGCTGCAAATTGGTGCCAAATAGCTTGTTGTCCAGATGGTGTGCACTCTTAGGGTGCTCCCTCACCATTCCTCAGGTTCTTATTATTCCTCTGTAGATTATTTCTGTGGTTCTTTTTAGATGTGTGCTGGCAAAACAACCGTTACGTAAATGTAGGAAGACGTTATATTTTCAGTTTAGAGTGCAATTTTAGTGTTCCCTATTGATACCAAATTTGATTGAGCTGTATACCAAAGTCCCTGGTGTATTTGTAGGACAGGTGCATGAGTTTCTGTAATGCCCCCCTGCCATTTCTGAAGTCTGACCTACTAGGACTGCCTCAAGATCAAAGATTACATTACTATCCTGAATTAATCATTTCCCTTTTATCACAGACCCCTAATATGAAACAGGTTCTCTGCAGCAAGGGCACCTGTCCTACACCAACATAAATAAAACTTCATATATACTACAGCCTTTGTTCCTTTGCAAACCTCTCACAAGTCTCTGAAGGAATGTGTTACCCCTCTGTGCACTAAAAGCATTTTACTAATTAAAGATAGCTTTCTGCGGGACCTCACACTAGGGTTAAAAGTGGAAAAGTATGTTTTCCAGTTACTGTTCCAAAGGAGAATAGCATTCTCACTGCTCATCAAAATCACAGGGTATGCAGGAAAAGTAGCAGCCAGTGGATATTTTTAGGGAGGCAGAATATCTGACATACAGAATAGGCAGCATAAACCCAACTGAAATGAATAAACAAAATCCAGAGGAGAACTGTTAATGTCTCGGAAACTTTCCAGGCTGATTACTGGGAACCACAGTGATCACATCCTGAGTCAGTAATTCTTATTATGCCAATTGTTTAAATGCTCTAAAGCAGGGGTTTCCAAAGTGAAGCCTCGGAGCCCATGCAAAACTGCAAAACATATTATGTCCCATAGAGGGATTTTATAGTACTTTCCTACAGTGAGTATAAAGTACTGCACTGCAGATGAATTTCATTATGTATTCCCAACTTAAGGATGTTTTTCCATGAAGGACATGATAGCAGGAAGCACTGTATAGCTGTCTTTGAGCAGTTAGACTGTTTTTACAGAACTGGTTGGGGAGTGGTATACCAGCTTCATCCACTGTATTTATTCAGTCAGGTTTTTTGCTATCTTAACTCTAGTAGATTAAAACATGTACTGAATAAGGTGCGCAGAGAGAAAAAATGTTTATAGGATGCTGCCTGGTTGCAAACCAAACTCTTCCAAATACAGATAGTCTTCCCCTTTTTGTATTTCTGTACTCAAGAAAAATTTGGACTGAAGAAATATATTCAGGTTTTATATGCTGGAGCAAATACTCTTGAGTGTATCGCTGAAGTCCTTCCAACTTCCATGATCCATTAAGTTAAATTTCCGAAAAGAGCAAAGGTGTGAAAGTTCTTTTCATTGTGTGTGGTACAGCAAGTACATTGACATCTCTGAACAGCATCTTGAACTAACCACCATTACCTATTCTTCTCGCTCATTCTTTACCCCTTCTGTAAAAAGGGGTTCTGGTATTATTATCTTGCCCCAGTGTAGGGGAGTCATCTCTGTGTAATGAGGTCTCTAATGACCTCAGGACCTCCTGAGGTCCCTCTGTGACCAAACTTTCTGAGATTCTAACTGAGGTGAGCTTTTACGCTCTGCAAAATTGGGAAGAGGATTGCTGGCAAACATAAGCTTATTTCTGGACTTATATTTTCACATTTTCATTAGACTATAATTCTTTTTAAAACCAGTCTGCTTTTGGTTTGAGAAAATGGGATTTTTCATTCTCAGCCAACTAAGTAGCTGTGCAAGGTAGAGCCTGACAATAGCCTGTGTAAGTTGTGATGAGTGGATGTGATGCTGCCGCTGAAAAACTCAGGCAGCATGGATTGGCCCACTGCAAGTAACAGCAACATGGCAGTATGAGATTTCTGCAAGTCCATTTGACCTTACATAGTCTTTATTCTGATGAAATGACTGTTGTGTGTTATCAAAAATGTCTTGAGTGTCAGGCTGCACATTTAGACCAGATCAGAGTTTCTGTACCAGTTCAGATGCGGTCACTCATTTTCTTGTGCACTTAAAACAGACTTTTTCCCTTTGCCATGTCATGGTGTAAGTGCATTCAGACACCTATGCTGCTATGACAGGACAGCTTCTGGAACTTGAGCCTTTGTTACCTTGCACTGTACAGCCATCCCTTCTCCACAATAATTAGACCACAGTCATGAGGCATACTGATGCACTTTTGTTCTGTGCTCAGCTGCCTTCTCTTGAAAAAATTCTGTTTACAGGGCCCCATTTCCTCAGTTGATTTCATGTTGTGAGTCACTAGAATTTTTTGGTTTAATCTGGAATATGTGAAATATTCTGTATAAGTTTTAGGAGGGGTCATTAGTCATCTCTTACAAAACGTACTGGTTGGCATTACATTGATGGCCTCTCTCTAGTCCTCATGCTGAGTGAGATTCAGTGTGTTAGCAAACAAAACAGACAAAAGGAAAATGAAATCTAAAAAGATGGGAACAAATATCTGCAGAGTTCTCATCTCCTGAATAATAAGCATCATTCTACTGTATTCCTTCCTTAGTATTCTCTGTGTATTTGTCATCCCTTACTGTGCTACATCTAATTTACAATCTAATCCCTACTAGAAAAAAAAGAACTTGCAATTTTTATTTGCCTAGGTACTATGCATGCACAGCTTAGATGTTAAAATTTTTAAATAATGGGGAAAAAATGGAACGGGCAAAGATAGCAGTCTCTCTGTGCAACATGTCCCAACTAGCAATCCACCCCTTCTTCTTCTTCTTCTTTATTCTTCCATTAATCATTAATTAATTGCATGACAATTCTAAAATAAATGAAGCAAAAACCTACTAAGAACAAGGAGGAAACTTACAAATTCATTGTAATTTGCATCTGAGTTGATATGTGTTAATAAGTGTTACCCTAGTGTATTAATTAATTTGAATTATCACTTAGTCTTGTGTTCATATAAAGACTTTTTTCCCCTGTATTTTCGTTTTGAAAGTTTACTAAATAAAACAGTCATGGTGATAGATAATTTTGTTTGGAACATTAACTCAGTGAAGCTGATAAATAAATACATCTCAAATTTCCTAAGCAAGCTGAACTCAAAAGAGTGATATTTATTGATTGGTTTTTTCCTTTTTCACTGTGTCTTTTCTCCCTTGTGTTTGTGCTACTGAAAGTGTGGACTAAATATATAAGTATTAGGTATGATTAGCTCACATATTCTTCCAGAGGGTAGGTTCATCAGTCGAGCTTTGTTTGAATCAGTAGTGCATAATGGCAAACTGTTGTTTGATTTTTAGAGGTAATACTGCCAATACAGCACATTAGGCAATATCCCTCATAGTTTAGATGGGTAAAGTAAAATATAAATTAGAAACCATCATTGCCTCCTGACTGATATGAGTTCTCCTCTCCCATGATCTAACTCCTTCCACGTTTTGATTGCCTGTGTTCCTAATTACATCACTAAGCAATTTTTGAAATGTTGTAGTGTGTCTGTGATTCCTTACCATTACAAATTTGTGTTAGAACCTCTGCTAATTTTGAAAATCAAATTCCTGTTCTTTCTGTCAAACTGCAACTATTGTAAAAAATTTCTTTCTCTCTCTCTAGACCCTTTACACCCTGCACAGTTTCTTGCACTATAAAACACTGTTCTTAGTACAGAATTATACACAAGAGACTTAGATTTCAACTATTTCTAACCCTTCTCTTTGTGGTGATAACCATGAAAATATTAACCACGTTTCAAGATTGTAGCATTATTTACCTGCATGTGCAGGCAGCCTGAAACAACATCTGCAGCTAGTCTGATTGAGATGAAAAAGGCAATTCAGAGTTCCATGGATCCCACTCACTTTCCAAGCCTTATGTTGGGGATTTTCCCGGAGTTCTGCATACTTGCCACAAAATTTGTGTTTTGTCCCACTTTTTAAATGTTGTTTTCTGGTTTAAAGTCCTGCTAGAAAATACTGCAGTAGTTTCATGCTTTCTGAGTTTGCTTTGCTGGAGGAACATTGAGGTTACATTACATTCCTAAAGAGCGATCTTTCTGCCTAAGGCATAAAAATGTATTTAGGGCTTGCAAAGAACTTCATCTGTATCCTGTAGCAGCTGAAGAGAGGGGAGGGAATAAATGGAATTACTTATTAGTTCTCTCAGCCTCCCTTAATTCTGAGAAACTGCAAGAGAAGGAGAGACACATTGTAGACAAAAATTATATAGCATATATGGGGTCAGGACATATAATTTGTAGATTTTGACCTACAAGCATCTATGGGTACTTCAGCCAGTGGCAACATGATTAAAAATCAAAAAGCACTCTCTCTCCGATCATACAGATGTAATTGAAGGGTGCACATTAAGTATAAAATTATAATAGAAGTACTATACCCTTTTAATCAGATTATCTATGGCAGAGAGGCACAGGAAAAAAAATTATATCTATATAAACGAAGGATTGTGGAATTTTGGCACTTTAAAAAATTTCTTTATTAATGCTGTTTTACTGAAGGGATATTTACTTTATCTTCCATAAAAAAATAGTGGAAGATGATGGTTCCTGTGCAAGATGACCTGTTTCTTTTATGTCACTTTTGTATACAAGTAGTTCATAAGAATGTGGGAATGA
Organism: Empidonax traillii; assembly: GCF_003031625.1. Taxonomy (NCBI): domain Eukaryota; kingdom Metazoa; phylum Chordata; class Aves; order Passeriformes; family Tyrannidae; genus Empidonax; species Empidonax traillii. The sequence continues at coordinate 21,422 of NW_020957388.1, read as the reverse complement.
AAGGCTGAATTGCTGGAGCCTTCTCTAAACCTATGGCAGTTGTACAGTGGAGTGTGCCTGTCTTTCCAGGCATTCCAGAAACAGGCGTCTGTTTTCATTGACCTCATCCACACCGAATGCTTGCTGCCAGCTAAAATCATTCCAACAAGATGCAGCACGTAAAGTGGTTTTAATAGTTTTGCTTTTCACTGGAGAAGTAATTCCATTTCTGATTACTCCAACACTGCAAAACTCAGCAGAAATTTCAAAGTCTATCAATTAAAGTGCTTTCTAATCAGGCACACTGTTGAGTATGTCCCTTCTCCTTATGCAGTAAAATTCAGGCTGCCTGCATTACGTCTGTGTTCTCATTACTTTAATTTCATCTTTTAAAGGGGAATACTATTTCAAGTATAGAAGAAAACACTGCAACCATATTTAGCAGGATGCTTTGAGAATGACTGCAAAGTATTACAAAAGTTAAAATCTATCAGTGTTAGACTGAGCTAGGGATTTAACGTCATCAGCTTATGCTACCTGTGTTTTCTCTCTGCGTTCAGGCTGAGGACTTTTTTAATGAACATCAAGTCCCTAGCTGTTTTCATTCATCATCACCTTCCATGCAAGCCTACTCAGGAGGTGGCATAAAAACTTTGTTCTGCAGTGTAGAAAATAACCCCTTATGAATTGCTCCTTCCTCACCTCTGCATGCAGCCTGTGCTGAGTTTAGGTGTCACAGTGGTCTTGATGATGATCCATTTTACAAGTTTCCAGGAGAGAAGCAGATGCATCGTACAAGGCAGCCCTGGGCAGGCAGACAAGGTGCAAACCAAGCTCCACTGGCTTTCCCTGGTCAGCAGGAGCAAGAAGCCAGGACTCCAGGCTACCACACAGAGTGTGCCTGTTATGCTGCTTGAGCAGAGCTCCCTTGTACTGGGTCTTGGTCCCCAAGCAAATATTTGCTCCATTGAACTGGTACATTTGCTGCATTGCAGTGATGACAGAGGATTACTTAATTGGAAGGAATTATTCTAGATTGTCAGTTGGTTTAGCTAAAATCAGAACTGAGACTTAAGAGAGAAAGCTTGTGTGGCAGCAGCTAAGTCAGAAACCGAGCAATTCCCACCTTCTGGGTTTTACTGTACTTGCTTCCAGCAAAAATTTGATGGTAACATTTCAGTTCGTATCCAGGCTGTCTGTACTCTGGGCAGTTCACAGGGCTGTGCTAATGGAGTGATCGTGCTTTGCTGTTTCTAGTGCTTGAATAAAATAGACCAAAATATACACATAGTCTTTCTTTAGCAGTATTGTTATTCTCACCTGTTACTGCTTGGTTCATTTCTGCCTTAGCTTTCCTCACAAATTAAGAAACAGGCTACAGTAAGTGGCTGTACCATGTGAAGCTATTTCTTCTAAATAAGTAACATGTTAAGGTGATAAGTCAATTTTATTTTCTTCAAAGCTTTTTGTCGTGGTATCTGTGATATCAGTAATCCTGCCATTCTGTGCACCAGAACAATTTTTCAAGTAATTAACATTAGACTGACAAGTGGGTTGAAAAGTACTCTAGGCTAGAACAAAAAATTTATTCCAGCTTGCTTTTATGAGTCTACTTCCTTTGTTCAGAATGTGAAAAAAATTGCCATTTTTCAACTTCGTTATATTCTTCATTTTTTTGCAGTGTTCCAGCAAAAGGCCACTCGAGTGACCAGTGACAACAACAGGACATACTGCGCTGCCGAGAAGCCCGGTACAGAATTTAATTTAGCTCTTTAACTGCCTTGATATTTTTCAGTAGAACTAGCAGAGATTTGCTGTGACTTGATTTTGGCTAATTTAGCATCTGTTTTGCCACCTGTGATTTATGTCCTTAATGGTATTGCAGCATTAAGAGATCAGATTAAAGAAAGAAGAATAAAAGTTATGGTCTTGTAGGAAAGATTTGTACAGTCAGAGTTACTTCACATTTTTCTGTCTCCTTTCATCATTGTGATTAAAACCAAGAAAAGGAATGACAAGAGGGCTCAGCTGTGCACTAATGCCAGCCATGGAAAGATGGCAGTGTGGGGAGCAACAGTTCTCTCCTGGGTAACCCAAGATCCATGTAAAATTAATTACTTACGACAGTCCAGTTGTTATTTGAGTTGCAGCACTTCAAAATGTTACTACTGTAAATTCTATTAGGGTACCCTAAAATAATAAACAGTGTTGTGTACAAAATGAATGAACACTGAGTGAAGATATTTCCTCCTGCTTCAGTTATCAAATAGCAGGTCAGGATTAAATCACATAGAGCAGCATGCAATCACTAATTTATTACTGCACTGGGGAACTGCAGTGAAGTTGGAGAGGGAATGAGAAAAAAGGCACTGTGGATATTTTTTATGTCTTAACATAGCAACAATTTCCTTTAAAATGTCAGTACCCTAGCTGTAGAGATAGAGGGGAATGTAGGGCTAGAAGGAAATTCTTGCATGAACCAACACTAATGGAGAATCCATGGACCAGGGCAGTAGTAATGAGCAAAGTGTTTAAGATGCTACTCTACTGCCAAAGAGTAATGGCAGAATCCTCACTGATTTGTTGCATTTCTTATTTCTCTCTTTCTACATTTTGTTGTAGCACACAGAGGCCACACTGACAGAGCAACTTACAGCATCATGAAACACAACATGCCTGCTGAACAGGAAGAACTCATCCACTTGCAGGAACAGGTGAAAAAGGGGGCAACTTCTGTGGATGAAGCCCTGGACAGATTTAAACGGTGGCAGAAGGAAAAAGAGAGACTACAGTCCACTCAACAAGTATGAATCTGAAATGTGTTTCTTGACAGGAATCTTGATTGGAAGTTCTAGAAACAAAGTCTTGTGTTTTGGCTCCTACATATGAGGTTAGAAATAAGTGTCATGGTTTATCTGCCAGTCAGCTTCCAAGGAGGTTGTTGTTTATGGTTCTGAATTTACTAGATACCCATTTTCACTGTTTTTTAATTAGTTGAAAGACTTTCTGAATTTACTGTGCCTGACTTAAGGTGCTGATTGGCTTTGGTTAAAATCCCGAGTTAAATATGTTGATCTTCTAAGACTTCTGTTTGAAACTGCTAGGTGATGCTTAGGTCTCTGTATCCTGCAAGAAACCACAAACCTAATGTCACCAAATGAGCTGAATGTGCTATTGAACAGTGTCAACTAACAAAAACATAACTATATCAAGCATACATTTATTATAGTTAATATATACCAACTTAAACCAGGCTTATGCATAACTGAAAATCTTGATTATACTTAGTGGAATTCAGAACTCCTTTGTATTCAATGTATGGAGTAAATTGAGGTGCACAAAAACAGGATTTACAAAAGCCCACACACTGAGTCACTGAAAGAACTACATCAAAGCTGCAGGCTATGGAGAGGAGGTTTGTTAATTACTTCTAAAAAGACACATGGAGGAAGAGGTTATGCCCTCATTTTATATGAAGTCATGCATTAAGAATAATATTTTTTTGTTATCCTTTCAGTCATTTAGTAGAAAGAGGAAAACCAAAGCTCGTCTGCTAGTTTGCAGAGTGGGAGAGCTGTCAGATGCTGCCAATAAGGAGAGATTAAATGCTCTTTGTGTTTGCATCTACTGAAGAAATAGTCTGAGCTTAGTCATCACAGTGGAACTTAACAGCAAAAGTGCAAGGGCCTAGAAGAGTTTAGCAGCCTGGTTCCTGGGATTGGCACCAGGAGCATGGCACTAGCTGTTCGGCAGTGGTGCAAGAGTGTGGTGGATGCCCCTTTCCAAATCCATCTGCAGCCAAGCACACAAGTGAATTGTGGATATTGCCCTATCAGTCAGGAGAATTTGTTGTGGAGGAAGATGATATCTAATCTGTGCCATTATGGCAGCACTAAGGTATAAGTCTTTTTTTTTTTTTTCTTAGTGAACTATAAGATGTCTGTATTTCAAGAAGGATTTACTTGGCATGTTTTTACTGCTCCAGAGAAAAAGCTACTTTGTAGTGGTGTTTTATGCCCTGCTATGCATGTGTGACTTTTCTTTGGTTCTGTTCCTTTTCTTTGGTTTTGTTCTACAGAAAAGTCTTTTGTTGTTGCCCCTCTATGAACATGGTGAATTTACTTCATGTTGTCACTGCAGTTGTCTGTCTTCACTTGGATTTTTGAGGGAAAATTGCTTATCCAGAACAAAAAAAAAAAAAAAAACACCAGACCCCAAACTCTCAGTAATCTAATGCCAGAATCAATGTAACTTACTGATGGGGGGGAAAATCCCACAAGAGTTAAGTATAAATGTTAAAATTATCATCATAGACATTTTTCAGTCTTTTAAAATTATTTTCCTGGAGAGAGAAGCTTGGTGTTCAGAATGCTAAAGAATTCAGCTTTTTGTAGTCACTCATTATTTTTACAGTAAACTTCCATTCCTGTTTCCTGCTGCTGGTTTTATGTTTGTTTTTTAACACTTTTTAAAGGAAAAAGTGCATCACCCTAGAGACACCACTATTGGAAACAGACAAGAAAATGAAAATCTGAATGGTAAGTTGCACTTTTTCTGCCTTTTAGAACTCTGATGCCTTGAACTGTAAGTATACTGTAAAGATCCAATCCAAAGCCTTTTGGATCAGGCATTGAATTTGTAATGAGCGTTTTCTGTATCTGACCACATTTAAGTTATGGCAGCATAATCAGGCCTTCAGCAGAGTCAAGATATCATCCAAGAGACAAACTCACTGAGAGTTAATGGGGCAGAAAATTTAACAAACCTCTGTGGCTCAGCTTTTTTGTAGCCCATTTCCTACTGCATCATCACAATTAGGGTTGATGGTTTCTTTAGAACAATTTGCTTGACGACTTCAGTATTTTATTTGTAAATCAGCCATCAGTTGGCACTTGCAAATTCTTGATGAACTTTCCACTGCTACAGCAGTTTTTATGAGTATTGTGAGTCATTAATTAAAAGTGTACCATTTGTCATTCAAGATGCCTTTTTCCGTTTTGAGGGGAAAATGGGACTTTTGGGGTTGTCCTGTGTAGGGCCAGCAGCTGGACTCGATGATCATTGTGGATGCCTTCCACCTCAGGATATTCTATGATTCTTTGTGATTGAATGTCATTTGCAACAGTATAAATAATTTTCATTTCCTAGAAACTGTTTTCTCCTTTTATGAAAAAAATATATTAAGTGGTATTGATTTTAGGCCTATGATTTCTGTAGAATTCAGTACATATGCTGAAATGAAAATTAGTGTTTCTTTTTTACACTGGACTCAGTACCATTTGTATATTGCTATTTAAAATTATCACCTAAATGTGTTATTTCCTTACTGCAAAGGAGGAAAATAATCCACAGTACTGCTTTCATTATTCTCTTACACGTCGTTGTATTTATGTGGACTTGTGAGATACTGTAATTAATTAAGGGAAATTCTTGCTGCCCCAGTGGCATCTTTGCAGTCCGAATATTTCGGTATTAATATCCTCTGTGGCTGGTAGGGGTGCAGCATCAAAAGCCTTCACAGGGCACTCAGGGCCTAAGGGCTTGGGATCACTGCATTTGTACCTCCAGCCTGTATTCTATAGGCAAGGCAAAGCTCGTGCCAACATAAAGGTGATTCTTGGAAAGTATTTGTCTGGGTTTTTCTAAGGCCAGATCAATCCTGCCTGTGTAGCTGTCCCCCCTCTCCAGAGTTCATTTATTGAATTGTATCAGCAGAAATGTAGTATCAACACCGGAATTGTAAATTCTGTGAAATTATCCAGTAACTCAGATAATGATCACTATGTTCCCTTCTGATCTTAACCTCTTTGCCCTCTGTTACGCTGTGCTGTGGTGCATATAAATCAGAAGCTTAGCACTGCAGAAATGTAGTGGGAAGAATCATTATGGAGGCCCCTGTCTTGTCCAACTGCACTTTACTATCAAATATTTTAATGCTTGAAAATAAGGACTTTCTCTACAGCTGGAGGCACAGTGAGGGCAAGAATTAAGAAGAATCTGAGTAAACCAATACCTAACTCCAGACGAAAATACATTGCCTGGAACAAAAATGGCAATGACTTACTGTTTTCCTTCAAAGTTCCTAATGAAAGCAGACCAGAGAGCATTAATTTGAGAGACTTTTTTTTTTCCATATGCCATTTAATAAAGCAGTATATATGAATGTTAGCAGTCCTTAGATTTGTTTAAAGAATTCTAGTTTTTACATCTGTATACAGACTCTCCATTCTGTACCTTTAAAAACGTGGGCCTCCCTCTCCTGATTCCCTGTTTGAAATAAGTATTTGCATAGTCTTTTTCATAGACAGTTTTTGAAGTCTTGATTGAGGATTTAAAGAGATCACATCAGAAGCCTGGTAGGAAAGGAATTTGCTTTTATTTTAATGAGAAAAGAAAATATCTCTTATAAATTAGTGTGGAATATAATTTTTAGTTTCTTGATAAGTTTGATCTTGCTTCCCTGTAATGAAAGTTATTAATGAGAGTGGCACTTGGTTCAGTCTTCCATTATAACATTTGATGCTATCACAAAGTTCATGTCTCAGTTTGCAACAGTTTAATATATGACTGAATAATACCCCCCCCTAAAAAAAAAAAAAAATCAACTGCAAAGCAAAAAGTTCTGCCACTCTTGGAGTGAAATATCTACAAAAGCCTATTTTAAGAATAACTCAATAAAGCCTAGAATGTTTATTTGCAGAAGGTACAGGCACAGACAGTGGTTTAACTCAATGCTGTATAACATACATATGGTCTGACCCATAGACATCGATAATATCTTCTCTTTTTTTTCCAAGAAAGTAAGTAGGATGTTAGCCAACAGAGCAAAACCAACAAAAACAAAGAACTAATAAAATTTCTGGGAAATACGTAGATGATTTGTGGACAAAAGGCCCATTTTGAAATTTAAGTATACCAGATTTTTTAGGGTACACCACCAAAGTAGCCTGTTGCCCATGGGAAACTATCTATAAAGCAAGCTCACACACTAATTGGAAAGGTGCCTTGCCACCCCTAAAATTTTACAGAGTAGGAGAGACATAAGAGTGGAGAGAACAACAGAATTGAAGGTTTGAGAGTCTTGGGTTTGTGCATGTCCACTAAGAAAATGAATGGCAGCAGGTGAGACACCATTTATTCAAGGATTACTAGACGAGTTTCCTCTGAAGTCTTAAAAAATGATGCAGCTTCCACGTGCGTTCCAGGTCTATATTTATTAGCACATAGGCATCATACTGTTTTTAAAATATTTCTATCTACAACACTGGCCATTTGAATTACCTATGAAAATGAGATTTCAAAACCTACCTTCTACTGCAGTTGCATTGTGGCACCTTATGTGCCACATCCCACAGATTTAGTCATCTAGCAATCTAAAAATATGCCCAAGATTGCAGAAACTACGTAAAATGATTTGCATTGCTTGTAGTGAGCTATCCCCTCATAGCTAATCTCTATAGAACCTTGAACAAGGGTTCAAAGGTCTTTAGGGATGCATAGTAAAGTGCAACATTCCTCATCAAAACTGGGAATGACTGATAGTTTGTTCTCCACTCTTGACAGAGCAGCAAGAACTGACTAGTAGGTGTCACTGTCTTTGATGGCTGCTCATTATCTAGCAGTTAAGCAAACTGTAACTCGGATGGATTTCAAAAGACAAGTACTGCATTAAACAAATGTTAAGCTTGATTTATTATTTTTGTTGTTGTTATTTAAATGCCAGCAACTTATATAATAGTTTTAAATGAAGGTAGGTCTTAGAAAAGACTAAATGCAAGGTAAGTGTACTGCTGTGGAAAGGTCAAAGCTTTTTCCACAGGGATCTCGACTTTAACCATTTATTTCTTAGCTGTTAGAATCAATAGGTACTTACACTGAAGTGGCCTTCATATCCAAGGGCAGCTTTACTAGCTGTTGCTTTAGACTGTTTAATACTGACCCACCCCTGGAAGGCACTGTAAGTAGCCAGGTCATCCACTGCAGTAAAGGCATCCTCCACAGAATTTCTTCTTCCAGATTTTGATTTCCAAATTTGCAGATAACCCAACCAGCTGCCAAAGACTGAATCTCTTTCCCAGCTTCATCCAAAAAACTCAGAAGAGCACAGTACACCTTTTACAAACTGACAGGTTATTGATTACATTCACTATCCTAAATGTCTGGCTTCATTCCTCAACCCTCATCAGCAACTTGTTTTCAGTCCAAGTTGCTAATAGATTGCTTATTCATCAGTTGATACCACTCTGGCTTGCAGGTTGTGTCTTAAGTAGAGTTCTTTGAAAACCCCAAAAAACAGCACTTAATTTTGGGCACGATAACCAGTTTCTGTTGTCTCTGCTAGGTCAATAGAAGATGAACAAAGACCTTAATTTCGACATTTGGATCCATGGGCGCTCAAACTTCTTTAGTCAGCCCACTTAACAAAGTTGAAATAACTTGGGATCCTGAAGCACGTACAAGCTTTTGTATGTGTGGAGAGTGAGGAAGTCATAGAAAAGCAACGTTTTTCTTCATGACTTCAACAGTATACATTTCAGTTAGGACCTCTAATCTTTAAAATACCTACTCGTTGGTAGTTTACCATAGTGTCCATTGGACTTGTGAAGCTACACCTTTAGCCTGGCTTACTTCCAATTTCTTAAGTATTTTGTAGCTTTGCATGATGCTCAAACTTAATATCGAGAAAATAACAAAAATCAGTTTCCTGCCTATTTGTCACTGAGTCAGGTATTCTTGGGGCAAGCTCACAGTCACACTGTTGACTGAGGGGTTCACCAAGGCAGTGAATATTTGTGTTCCACTCAGCCTCTCTTCATTGTCAGCCATAAAGGCCAGACATGCTGCTGGGAGTAAGATTCGTACAAAACCCACCTCATGTCATTCTCCCACACAACACCTGCTTATTTTTGTGGATGTCTCTTGCTCCCCTGCTCCCAGGGACTCGTGTTGTCTTCACATTTGAAGCAAAACACATAAGAAATGACTCATCCTAGGTATGTATTTTCTGAATTTTTCAACTTTTTTAAAGACTGTGCACCAACCTAACTTACTGATATAAATGACTATTGATTGCATCTATTCCTTTTTAGTCTTCAACTAGGAGCCCAACAGGCAAGAAGGAACATATGCCTAATTAATGGAGGTAAGAGCATGCGTATCAATGTGTGCCACACACACTCACAAACATACATTATTCGTCATGGAAACTAATGCTTGTGGAAGTGCTTTCCATCAGAGTGCATTTATGTCATAAGAGAATGGAAGTGCAGCTCAGAAGTTCTGATTTCACAAGTTAAACCATAATCATCCCAGTGTGGTTTGTCCTAGAACTTTTTATCGGATATCAACCTATTCTTGCTTACTGCAGGGCAGATTAGCAAGAAATCGAGGCACTAAGCTAACTTGTGGGTGCAGTTGAAGAGAGTTTCTGTTAGTTATTGGAACTAATGCCATTTGTGCAACTAAGAGCTGTATTAGAGTCTAGTCCTACATACTGATTTCATGCACAGATTCAAACATATTGAGTAAAGTTAAAAGCTATGGATGCAAGGATGTGTCCAGATGAAATTTTTGTTTTTCTGACTCCTCTAAAAATAGTCATGCAACCTTTCTTATGCATGGAAGGATGACTTCCATTAAAAATTCAGGGCTAAGAGCAAGGATGTTAGCATTCTGTTAATGCATGTGAAAATCCTTTCCTTGAGATCTTTACCAAATTCCCAATTCCTTGATTTTCTCAGGCACTGAAATTTTTCAGTTTGTTCATCTCTGCAAGAACAGTCTGTGCTGAACAGGTTCAAAAGTCGGAGTTGGATTTTCTTCTTCAGTCTGCTTTCCTTCAGATGAGCTTAGGATCTGAAATTTTTTGAAACTGAACTCTTAGCATTTTAGATATGAGGAGTATTTATGATTTTGCATTATTAGAGTTTCAAAAGGGATTAAGTACTATTTGTTCACAGTAGCAAAATGATGCAACTTATTCCTTGAGAAAAATGTCATTTTAAAGGCTTTGTTAGATAGAGTTGGAGAGGCAAACTGAATCAGTGTTGCACTGTTGTAGTGGAGAGGTTTTTGGCACTGAAAGTGGATTATCTCCAATGAGGTCTCTTCTGCCACTGTACTCTCATGTAAAGGAGGGGACAGTTGCTTCTTGTGAGAACTGTGTTTCCATGTCTCATTTCTGGAGCCAGCTGCCCACCTGCTCACTGGAGTACAGTGTCCACACTATAAAACACTAGGTATCTCCTCCACTGCTACTTATTCTCTAAATCACTTGTTCAGGCCTCCCTCTTCCAAAGTTTTCATTAGAACCAAAAAATTAGTCTTATGACATGACATGAGAATGAAAAATGATTACTCCTTCAAGAGGCAGTTTGACTCCTACATGGACATTCCTAACAGAGCTGTTTCCTTGAGTGGAGATGAAGTCTCCTGCACTTAATGAGTAAAAAATCTTCGCATTTTAAAAGCCTCCAAAGCTGGGGAAAGCTATTACCAAAAAAAAAAAAAAAACCCCCAAACACCTGGGTAATAACAGAGATGCTTATAAATTTCAGATTGCTGAAGTGAGATGAATCATGCAAGGGGAGATACCCTTGGGATCAGAATAGGTGATTTTTGTCAGCTTTAAAAAATCATTATGTGGGAGAGAGAAGGTGAATTAGATGTGGGAGAACTTGCAAATACAATTTATCCAGCTCATTCAGTCAGTTCTGTTTGTGAATTATCCACATCAAACTCCAGGGTTCTCTGCTTCTGCAAATTAAGGCCTCTCGACAGCTTTCTTGCTGTTTTCTATCTTCATACTTGTTCAGCAAGACCATTTTTTTAATGACTAATTGCAGGGAGATTTTTGAGTGTTTGATTGTTAAAAAAAATTGCAGATAAACACTAAAGACCTGCCTTTATTGCTAATATTTTGACCCTCCAAACAGCTGAGTCTCCAACTCTGGTGCAAAGTTCTTAGCTGTCTTAGCTCATACCTACCCACAGATCATCACATTCCTTATGCAAGGTGCGAGGAGGATAATGGAATTGATATCCAGCTGGTGGATCTGAAAGAATAGACCGGTTTTGATTCTCTCATACTCATTTCAACAAACACAGTCTTTGATCTTATTCTAAACAAACATGGCCCAGTCCATTGAATAACAGGCATTTTCCATTATTTCTTATAGTGCAACTCTTCAGCCAGCTGCACAGCAGTTTCATCTGCTTGGTATCCCACACATCTTCCAGCTGTGCCCTGACAGCCTCAGTCTCCAGCCCCTCCTGCTGTGACACGGCGGTGTGATCATCGCTGCACTTCAAGCGCCTTGGAATCTCTCGCCTGGGCCAACTCTAGAAGAAGACCAGTATCGCTAAAGCAAAATTAGTAAGATTTCTTGTAAAGACAGCACTGATTTTCACCTCTTTTCTTTGCATTTTTCTTCCCCCCCTCCCCAAGATGACAGCTGAAAAATTTATATTAATAGGTATTGCATGCCCTGGTTAATAATTTTTAAATCATTCCAATTTTTCTATCATGCTTGATATTTTTTTAAAAGTAGATTTTATGCACAGAAAAGGAATATTGTGAAAAGTTATGAAGGTTATAACGTGATAATAAATACAATTTTGTTTTTCCTTTTTGTTAAAAAATTTTTATATTAACTTTGTATAAAAAGTTGTCTTTCCTGGAAATAGTAATTGTATTCCATCACTAGCTTAAATAATTGTGCTCACAGTAAAGATAATTAGTACTGATTTACATAGTTGGGCTTAAAAAATTATCTACTAATGCAATAAAGTGATTACAAGAATTTGGTTTACTAGGAATTTATGTTTTGTTTAGTAAGTTGCCTAAGGTAAATAATATCCAGACCAAAACCAAAACACTCACTACTGCATTAACACAGCAAAAGCAAAGGAATAAATGTGGTTATTAAGTATTAATTATCTGCATTCCCATAGTGTTATTCTACAAAATTTAAGTGAGCATATGAGTATGAAAGATGAATTGCCCTATTTCATGCACAAAAAAAAAAAAAAAATCTCCTAACTCTAAATGAATTTTTCTCCTTAACTACATGTTAATGTGACACCCAAATTTGGAAGAAGGGAGTGGATTTGATGTTCAAGCCCTCAAGGCTTATAATATTTTTCCAGTTTCAATAGATTATTGTGCCAAGTGAACCATTAGAAATAAAAGTAAGCCAAAAAAAAAGACGATGTTGGGATTTTAAAATAATGACAATCTTGAAAGCCTCTAGATTTAGGCTAATTAAAAATCTATTTTCTATTTTAAATGGGTTGATTAAACATTTTCAGGAAATTATCTGTTCTCTGGGGGAAAACCCACATTTCTGTTAAAAACACTCCCACAAATACTGCAGATGTATTGCTATGAAGTCATAAATATTCAGTGACTGCTGTATTAGTGTGGCAACATAGCTTTGTGTTCCATACAGAGCTATTTGAACCACAGCAAAAGCCTTGAAATGTATAATGTGTTCCAGAGCTGGAAACAGAGTTAGTGCCTTTGAATTGAGGGGCATGGGACTGGGCAAGAGAGAAGCTGTGATGTTTTAAGACTTACCTGACCATGTGGAAATGGGAGTAGGGAGAATTATTTGGAAATCTAAATAAGTATAAGCTGTTATTTTCCCATAAGAGATCCCTATTTCTCCCCTCAAAAACATTTATGTTTTTAGAAATCTAGTTAGTCAGTGTATCCCCTAACAAGCATTCCTGAGAAGCCAAGAGTTTAGGATTACCCATAACAAAGCAGCTCCTGTTCTCTGCTTTTGCTGCTTCATCCAAGCCCAGCTCTGGGCATCCCCGGCGCAGTAGTGCCAATGTTACAGATTTCAGCAGCCCTGTTTTATAATATTTTCAGTTCCTGCACCTGAGGCAGCTACCTGTCACAGAAGTACAGCTGTCCTACAGAGGGCAGAGTAGTCTCAAAAGGAGGTAAGATATTAATAGAGAAGAGATGCAGTGTCACTTTCATGAAGAAGTACTTTTGCTACACTACAGATTTGCTTGCTTTTATTGTTATGATCTCCACTGACTCCTATTGGTTTAATGTAGAACCCAAGAAAAAAAAGAAAAAAAAAAAAAATACCAACCAAACAAAAACCAAAACCAACAACAAAAACCACAACAAAACAAAAAATCCGGATCAATTGTTGTCAGCCCACAAAGTCTTCCTAAAGAATTCTGTGTAATCCATAACAATGTAATTGGTATGCTATTAAATTCAGCAAAGGCTAAGTGACAAGTTAAAAACAGGGCTTTTGTTCATTTGGTTTTTGTTTACACACACACAGAATTCCCACCCATAATTTAAGGCGGCCAAGCCAAGGCCCCAAAGAAGAAATTAAAGGATGGAAGGATGGATGCTTTTTTTTTTTTTCCTTTGTTCTCCAAAGGGAATTTCTGAATCTGTTCAAGCTAAAAGTAAAATCATTATACTTCTACAAAAATAAAAGCATCCGTTCCCTCTCCTCTTATGTTCAGTATTCAGTTTGTTTTCTGCTGCAGGATTTCCATACGTTTCCTCAAGGTGTGCCACTAAACTTCAGACACATTTTTGAACAGACATTCCAACACAAGGGAGGTCCTGAAGTCTTGCTAATGAAATGTGCTTTACTAACAGGGACCATCCACAAGTGCCTATTTAGCAGTGCTCAAATGATTAAGCAAATCACAAGAGTGTGGAAGCCTAACTGAGACAAGGTTCCTGTTTTAAGTGCCCTGAAATACTAGCTTCATTGAAAGGTAGGGGATTCAGTAATCACCCCATCAGCAATAACACCACTCTACACTTCCAGCTGCCAGCATCTATTCTATTAAAATTCAATAATTCACTCAAAAATAAGTACTTTTAACATGGTGACATCCAAGAGAAAGAAAACAATACAAAAAGATTCACAGTGACTGCAGTTACCAGCAAGTTTCTCTGATCTGTCAGGAAGAGCCTCATTACAGGAGAGACTTCAGTGGGTCATCAGTGCTCAAAGATTGTCCACTTTTTGCTGAGGTAACTCACCATCTAGATGTGTCCTGTTATCCAGGAGGGGGTGGTATGGCCTTGCTGGATTTTGATCCTTATGAAAAAACACTTGTAACATTTCAATAGTATAATGTACAGCAGGCTGAGAATAAATCTAAAATCCTGCCTTCATTTTATTAAAGAAGCTATAATCTGTGCAGGAATGTAAGTGGTGCTGGGGATACATTTGAGTCTTGGTGGGAAACGTCTCCTGTGGTAAGAGCAGGAGCAAAGCAACAAGAGTTGCCCTGACAGTCCTCAAGGGGATGTGAATAACAGAGAGGGGGCAGGACACTGTAGACTGACTGCTCATCCCCTTCATTTACTGTAACCAACTTTCTTACTGACAAACTTTAGAGTCATATTTTAGTAATTCTGAAATGAGTCATTCCAGAAACAGGCCCCAAGACAAACATGCTCAGTCTCATGCCACTAGCTACGCTGGCATGCAGTAGCTGAAATTAAGAACTGCATCAAGAGAGTAGGGAAGAGTTAAATGGAGACAGAAAATGATCCCAGGGAAGCAACAGTCTATTTATGCCAGACAAGAAATCAGAAGACCTCTACCAACAGTATTGGCAGCTCTTAACAGTAGCTTCAAAGGCTTGGATGAGCCTCTTCTTACAGAGGAGAAAACCGAGGAATCAGTAGGGGTTCAGCAGGTGAAGAATCCATTGGGATTGCCCAGCATGGATGCTCCCCGGTTGGTATGGTACACAGTGCAAAGCAAAATTAAAAAGCAAAAAATACATACATAAGCCACAATTTTTTGCAGATGCAAGTGACGCACAATACTTGCTCATATGGAATATATAAACCATATCAGTTGTCTAAAGAAAATAAAAGCAAGCATGGAAAACGTTTGCCAGAAAAAGCTTACTGTTGTCATCTATACAGAGAAGGCACTTAGTCTGATAAAAGAAAAAAAAAAAAATTTACAAAAAGGGGCGTTTTTTAATCAGCCAGTATTGAAGTTCATCTACTGTAAGGCTAAGATGCCTTACACATACATGTGCTTTCAGTCTTGGCAGAAGACAGTCCAGAACATTTCACCCCAGGGCACTAACCTAAGAAGCTTGTTGGGTTACAGCAGCTCTTTAGAAAGTAACCTCGGATCCAGTGCATTTCAAGGCAAGAGACACAGGTCTAACAATTATCTGAAGGAGTTTTTTTCCTAGCATGGATTTGTGTATTTCAGCCATCTTCTCTGGCACTTGCAATAACCTTACTCTGCTAGATGGAGTGCTGTTGTCAGAAGTCTTTTCATACAAGGATATTCCTAGACAAAGGAAAAAAGAAAACCCCAAACCTTTGAAAACATCCTTTCCCTTCTTCATTTGAGATCACAAAGCAGACTTTAGTTAAATTTTGCTGCAGTTCTTGAAGTTACCACACACAGTTCCAGCCGCAGGGCATGGGCTGGCACACACCATTGCTGGTGTCAGGGACCATAAGGTAGCAGTAAATAACTGAACGAACAGGATTATGGGAAGTAACCACACTTCTCTCAAAATATCATATCAGTAGGTTTATATACCCTTTTTCACCCAAATCTAACTTCAATCCTAGACGTAAAGGAATGCAGACACTCAAACAAGCCACTTTGGAAGTGGAAGCCTGGAAGTCTAGTATACAGCATGCATTATTTTTGCATCAAAGTCCCTTTATACACATGGGAATGTTTCAGGGCATCCTTGGCATTCCCCTGTGCCACAGAATTGTTGGGAATAAAACATTGGCTGCCATTCTCCCATGTCGTAGTTCTGGCTCACAGCACACAAGGGCAGTATGGAGAGACACAAAGGAGACTGAGAACAGGAAAAGATTTTAGGCAAGGGGTAAATTGCACCGTTACCACAAGGGGGAAGCCTTCATTTAAGTTAAAAACTCCATCATAGGCAATACAGACAATAACTTACATTAGTCTTCTATTTTAGGGTGGATTCAGTGAATCTATAACCATAGGATGCACTAAATGAGGTTCCTGATGCTGTCTCTACTGATTATTTAAATACCTTTGGAGCCAAGAAAATTTCCTAATTAATATCAACACCATAAAAAAACCCCACCACACTTTTTCCAGCTCTAACACACTAAAAACTTTGGGATTGATATAGTACACAGATGGCACATAGGTACTACAGGGCAATCCACAAGCTGCAATGAATATTTTATCTTGCACAAGTTCCACTGCCTTACTGTTCAGGAATTTCAATCTCACTTAATGTATGAGTGGTACAAGTGCTCTAGTAAGCAAGAGTGCCAAAAAAGTGATGAAACCAAAACAGATGAGAAAATTCTGCTCAGTTTTACAGAGCATCCTTCTTTTCTTAATCCATCTAATGAGTTTTAAGATGCCTTTATATCATACCTGACCTCCTTTAGTTTATT
>NW_020957388.1:0-3359 GCF_003031625.1 Empidonax traillii | reverse complement strand
AAGGTCTTTACACCTTCCAGCCTGCGCATTGGATTTTTTAGGTGAGACACAGTGTGCGCGGAACTGAGCCCACCCTTTAATCCTGAGGTTCATCTGCCGGGGCCAAGCGAGCTTGGACAGTGGCAGCGAGGTCCTCAGGACGTAGATGGATTGCCTTACAGGGCTAACGAGCTCCATCTGCCCGGGGAGTGGCCCTGACCGGGAATCAAACCCAGGCCTCGGCGTTGACAGCGCCGCATCCTTAACCGCTAGACCACCAGGGGCTCCCAACAAATCAGCTAACACTTGCAAGGAAAGGTTTGTCTGTTCCAAATATCATGTTCCCAGCCACAATACTGTTGGTCAGTTTTCTAGGTCTGATGGTCATTATCATCCTGAGATTCTTAATTTCAGGGGGTGACTACTCTCTAATTCACCTTTGAATGCAAGATTTATATATGCCTTGCACCAAGTAACCCAGATTAATAGTTAAAACTGTAAAAGCTCATAATTTAGAGGGTTTATGATGCTACTGAAGAAAAGCAGAAATTTAACCTGCATAGCCTATCTGATCATTGTCCAACTGAAGTTAAAGCAAAGTTTGACCAGATTTCCTATCATTACAGCAAACTCCATTTCTCCATGCTAATTTAAAAAAACCCCCCTTATCTTTCAGCAAAGTATTGGAAAAAATTGCAGTGATGTTCCTGAGGATACCACATGACTTGAACTGCATGTGTAAGAAGGTGTGCATATTCTGTGCCACCAAAAACAGGATGAAAAGAACGTGTTATACCATGAGGAGGAGACTGGTTTGGTTCACTTACCAGGTTATTAATTCTAAGGTTACAGAGTAAACCTCAATCAAGAGCACAAGATACCTGTTTTAACAGGCAGCTGACAGAAGGCATGTGAGATATCATACCATTTTCCACAGAATACAAATTAGCACAAACCAGAATCAAGGCTAACGAGATTAGGTAGGGCTAGAAAAAGTTACGCACTATGGGAAAGCATGTAAGTCCCCTAGTTCAAAGGAAGCCACACAATACTGTTTGTTTCTCTCCTGCTTGATCTTGGTCAAGCACTTACTGCACCTGTAGGAACAGCTGAGCCTAGCACCCCCTCCTCCCTTGATTCCCTCCCATCTTAGATTAGTATATGCCTTGAGGAAGGAAAGCCAATATCCACCCATATATTTCTTACATCTCCCTTCTGCTTGGTTGCCTACCCAGAAGGACATGCTTTTTCCCCATAGCAGGCCAGCCAACCCTTCTGCAGCCATACAAGAGATTTCCTTTTTTTTTCTTCCTTTAACTTCTGCATGCCATCAACAGCCAAACCACAACATAGCCCAGAGAGAAACCAGTTCAATGGTGGGAAACACTTTTTTTTTCTCCCCGTGAATAGGCCGCAGATATCATCAGATTGAACAGACTAATGAAACATCCGCATGTCTGGTTTGCTTCACTGACTTAATCTATTTGCTAAACACTTTGGTTTTTAGGATATCAGAAAGTCCCATTGCTTGCTCAGTCTCACACAGCCAAGCTCTCCTTATCTAGCAGCTTTCCATGGAGCGTTAAGTTAAGCAAGACTCCCTGCACTCACGACAGAAGCTGCAGATTATTTATTCAGGAAATTTAAGCAGACTTTTAAGAACACTGGCAGCCAGGCCATTTTCCCCATTCCTGAAGGGAGCAGAGAAGCAAAAATATTTCCAAGACAAAACCACATTGAATTCAAATGGCTGGGGGAGTAAAGACCCCTCCATCCTCTTCTGGCTTGTATACCTCATTGTAAAGAACATGTTAAAGCAGTGGGTGAGCTGATTTCAAGCCTTCCCTTTCCACCCACAGCTTTTGTTGCATTTACCTCTGTTCAATCTTTCATTCATGCTCCCTCAGCCACTCACCCACATATATTCCTTGCTGACAGCCCAGCTGCACATATGCATTCAGAATTACAGTAACTGCTTTTGTGTTGCAGTACGAAGAAAACAAGAGAAGCAGTGGGGAGAGAAGGCTCTGAAAGGCTGTAAGAGATGGACCATCACAGGTTTACAGCAGACACACATGTAATGTGCCAGTGTTCAAGCTAACTGGTGCAAAGCCACTGAAGCAGCCCCCAGGGGCTATTTGAAAAAGCAAGTTGCTGCTAATTTTAGATCCAGAGGCAGCACCAGTAATCCTCAAACATGGAAAGTGGGTTTTTCAGAGGAGCTGAAGGCAGCTGAAATTGAAGAGCTTGAAGAGCTCAGCCTTAATAGCCATGGAAAAGGCAGCTTCCTCTTACAGTCTCTGAGTTGGAGGTACCCCTGCTAATCCAGCAGATATATCATATAGGAATATTGTGAAAAACCACACCATCCTTTCCAGAGACAAAGGCAGTTCCCAGGTTCTGTGTGCTCAGCTGCAGTCAACACTGCCCATGGCCTCACCAGCATCCACACAGCACAAGCCTTCACTGCTCAGCCCAGAGACCCACACTGAACAGCTTTTCTAGGGCAGACCCATGCAAACAGTGCTTCCACTCCAGCTCCATGGATTTTATTCAACCCAAATTCATGAGAAAATACAGGCAAAGGAAGAAACACAGAATCACAGAA
Source organism: Empidonax traillii (assembly GCF_003031625.1). Taxonomy (NCBI): domain Eukaryota; kingdom Metazoa; phylum Chordata; class Aves; order Passeriformes; family Tyrannidae; genus Empidonax; species Empidonax traillii. The sequence goes on along the minus strand of NW_020957388.1, from coordinate 772 downwards.
TGGTTGGGGTTGGAAGGGATCTCTGGAAGTCATCTAGTTCAACCCCAGTGCTAAAACAGGTTCACCTACAGCTGATTGCACAGGATCCCGTCCACATGGGTTTTTAATATCTTCAGAGGAGGAGACTCCACAGTCTCTCTGGGCAGCCAGTTCCAGTGCTCTGTCACCCTCAAAGTAAAGTTTTTCCTTCTATTCAGATGGAGCTTTTTGTGTTCTTACTGGGCACTACTGAAAGGAGTCTGGCCCCATTCTCTTGACACCTTCCCTTGAGATATTTGTATGCATTGATAAGATCCTCCCTGCTTTTCTTCCCCAGGCTGAACAGGCCCAGGTCCTTCAGCCTTTCTTCACAAGACAGATGATCTAGTCATGATGCTTCACATTATAATAAAGGGTCATTACTGAAGAAATTCAACACAACAAAAATTTAGGAGAGAAGGCAGTCATCTTCTACACAGGCACTATTAGAACTCTGGCACACGCAGCATCTGGGCTCACTTTTTTTTCCTCATGTTTTTCTAGCAGCGCTTTCCCCGTTCCCTCAGGGTTCAAGGCAAGCTTCAAGACATCACTGCCTCACATAGCAAAGAATCCAGCCTACCCAGGAGTGAGCTACAAGAACAGTCCTGAAAGAAGTAATTCAAGCTCTCAAGAAACCGTCTTGATGATCTTGGGCATTACTGGCACGACATGATATATGCAGTAGCAAAGGGAAGACATGATGGGGCACAGACAAGAAGCATAATAGCAGGAATGACATAATTACTTTATC
>NW_020957387.1:17500-33287 GCF_003031625.1 Empidonax traillii | reverse complement strand
GGGTGAATCAGGCAGGTTTTCCTTGGGACAGAAGTCTGGACCTTGTTGAGCTTCACAGTTTATCCACAGCCCTCCATTTTACTGTGAGCGCTTCTGATCAGAGGTATCCTCGTTGGGCAGTACAGAAGTGATGGGAGAAAACCTCCCCACGTGTCGATGATACACATACACTGTGTCTTATCCAGAGCTGTATGTCCTTATGACAACTCCTCACTGTGCCAGTAATCCCCTCAAAGGGATATCCTGGGACTGGTCCCAGCACTGCGGCTTTACTCGGCCTTTTGTCTGACAGGAATTCTCTCAGTCAAGACAGAGACGTAGAGTTTGAGCCAAGCGTATGTGACGCCCAGAGCACAGTATACAGAGGTCAGCAACAGAGGGACAAAAGGGAAGTGCCATTTCCAGGGGGTCAGCGGAAATATAATTTCACAGAAGATTTCCAAAGGCACAAGTTGGATGAGGTAGATTGTTTCAAGCCAGTTAAGGAGAGGCTTCTCTCTCCTGTCAGAGGAATTAAAGAAGAGGTAGTGTTAAAATACATGATGTTAACCAAATATAACTATTCTGTTTTTCAGCTATCACTGGTGGCCAGAGCAAACAATACCTATAAGTTCACAATAAGGCTTTAAATATCAATTTACACAGTTTCAGAAAAACAAAACAAAACCACAAACAAAAAAACAACCCCAAAAACCCCCAAACACCCCCAGCATGATAGCCAAGACTACAGCTAATTTCCTTATCACGTGGCTTTTACGCCAAGTTCCAAGATGCCTTGGAATCTAAGGAGAAACCTTATCAGCTGCTGTGTTTCACCTCACCTCCTTTCAGTGAACAACTGAACACACCTTCACACACACACATGTTCCACCAAAGTTGTTCTAAATCCAAAGACAGGAAGTGTTCCACTTACTTTAACTTCTTCCCCTAAGCTTTCTGTAAGGTGTACTGTGTAGCCAATCTCTCTGGCAAAGGACACTGGTAGTAGGGTTTTGACTGCAGGCAGCTTACAGGGAATTTCAAGTTCTGACAGGTATTTGATCATTTTGGCAAGTTAGGAATAAGAAACTTGCAAAAGTCCCATCTCTAGACAAAAACTAAGCTCCTACAGAGCTTTTTTAGTTAGAGCTCTTGAGACACAATCATCGAATTCTTAAATACTAAGGGGGAAAAAGCAGTCTGGCTCAAAGAAAAACCACCTAAAAAAACCAGCTGCCTGAAGTACTGAACACATGTTTACAGCCCTTTTGACATCCCTCATTACAGCTTGGTTTTGCCCTGAAAAATCTGGGAAACGGGCAAGTGGAGACTACAGGTGTTGAAAGGATAAACACTATCTTTGGCAAAGTAGGTAAGAGATCAATAGGCTGTAAAACTACACAGGATTATTTGGGCAATTACATGTTCTGGCAGCCAAATGTTTGCAGTTTCGTTGACAAATCAGTTTGTAAATGTATGTTATTTATAACCTGTCCCTTCCACACATTAAAATAATACTACTGTAAAAACCCCACAGTAGAATAAGATAAACAATCTCCAGATAACTCACTGTAATAAGTGCTCCAATACTGAATTAAATCCTCACAGGATACAGCATCACAACTCTGTGCTTTAAGACTGTATCAGGCAGATGGGGATCTACAGCCTGCTGGGACTAACTGGGCAGCTGTCACAACTCAAACATAACCAGGATGTGCTGTAATAATCCTAACTAAAGCACTGCCTCCTGAGAACTGCTGCAGCAGCATCTTTTGACTAGTAACACTTCAACCTGATACTTCAGCATCAGTTTTCTGTGCTGTTTGCCCCTCTTAAGACAAGACTGTTTCCAGTGCCAGAAGAAATATTGTTGTTCCTGGCATTGAACATTAAGTTTCTTTAATTACCTGAATAGAGATTTCAATGAAGAGAAGCTGTAAACAGTAAACAGCAGCATAAGCAGTATTTTAATTGGAAGTTCTGAAAAGCAAAGAACGTTGTGGAGTTTAAAAATTAATTATGAAAACCTTCTGCCATATGAATTGCAGTACCTTTAAATCCTACTAGTCACACTTGCATAGTCCAAATTTATTTTCTCCATACCTACATGTTTTACTACTTAGGATACTAAAAATAAGCATAGATGTTTACTACAGCAAATGCCAAGCATTTGCAGTACACTTACTTCAATTATCTATAAACATACTGAACACAATAATTATAATTACAATTTGTGATAGCACTGCAAATAACATTTCCCTATTCAAAAGCAATCACAAATCACTGGGAAGTGATTAAAGCAAAAATGACAGGCAAATCAACGCTATTGAGCTCTACGCTGCCCACAAGATAAAAATTAACTAATAGAGAAGGCAGAGGAAGTTTCTTATTTCTGAAGGCAGCAGCTTTCCTGCCACAAATAAGCAGCACTGTCAGACCAAAAGATTGGGAGTGCCTGGATTTGAACTCTCCCAGAAGGATGACAATTCAGTGTTACAGTGTTGTCATAGCCAGGATGGAATTTGAGAAAAGGAAAAAGGCTCTTGATTAACTGAAAAGGGAGGAGGGGAAGGAAGGAACAAACAGGTTTTGGTCACAAAGACACATCTGTTCCTACACTTACTGGTTTAACTGATGCTACTACATGATTTTTTTAATTTAAGCACAGTACTGGCAGCATAAGGAAGCAGTCAGCTGGCAAACAGCCTGCCAGGGCTGTAGTTTCAAAATGTCTTCATCAGTTTTGCCTGACATGGTTATGACAAGAGGAAGTTCCTGGAACTGTGGCAGAGCAAGGGATAACAAATACTGACTGACAACTTCTCATCTGTATTTCAACTTAAGGCCTATTGACTATGGTCTTTCTACAGCTTTTTAACCCAATGATTCTTTTCACTAGTTGGAGAGCTTGGGTTTATGGAAACAGGCTGACATACAGCCTCTCTGCAACTTTCAAGGTATTATATAAAATAATCCAAACCCGTTATCTGCATGACATCTCTGGAAAAAAACCCCAAAGCAGTAAGATGAAACCATAGAAAGAAAAACACTTTACCTGGTGGAGTGAACAACAATGGAAAAAGTGAGAAATGCCCTGTTGTTGTCAGAATCAAGTATATGCCAGCATCCTTTGCTCTCTGAATAGACAACAAGCTAAAAAATGACAAGAACTTGTTATGCTTTTGTCTTTTACTAAAGAAACTTAATTTCAGCAGAACGCTACACAATTCACAAGAGAATGAAGAACACCTCAAATAGCTTCATGGTACCCCAGTCCCTCCAAACGCTGGACCTGTGATGAAATCTGCTGCTTCCAAACTACATGGCATCAGAAATAAAAATACAGGAGCAAAATCATCCAGGAAACCCTCCCCCAGAAAACCACACACCCACTGAACAAAACTATCGGCAAGGCCCGACAGAAAACAAGAGCTTAAACATCATTAAATCTCTGAGGGAGGAAAATACAGCTTGCAGCAATATTGGTCAGGCAGTTTACGAACTACAGCCTACTTCTACCCTAGGCAGGCATAAAGTTCTTTTGGTAGAAACTGTGTATTGTTCTTGTCAAGCACAGAGCAGAAGATCCCTTTCCTCAGCTGGCTCCGGAACAATCTATCCAGCATTTTAGAATATGAACCACAGCACTTATCAAGGTTTGATCTGTGCCTGAAATTAATTTACTTTAAGTGCGCTATACTGTTACAGCTTAAGGCATTCTATAAACACGTTCATCTGCTGAAATATACTGAAAACAAAGCGAACCCCTTTGAGGATTCCTTGACTTATGGCTGCAGGTCCACTTTGGCCAACTACTATGTACAAAACTCACCTGAAAGGCAGAATAGCAAGGAGTATTGCTTTTTCATGCACGTGCCAGCCAAACATGAAGGAGCTCAGCGCACAAAGAACAAGGCACTGTAGAAAGCCTCTGGGCCCTTGAGGTTTAAACCAAAGACAGAAAACAGAGGGCTAGAAACAACAGGCAAAAACAGGACTTCAGTGAAAATTTGGTAATCCTGAACACAAGCTGTTGTCCAAAGAGATTTTTCAACGTTTATTAAAACACCACTGCACCCAGGTTGTGCTTGTGTGGCACAAGCATTATATAGCACTGGAGGAACCAGATCTATTTGGATGTATGAGTAGAGCCTGAAGGAATTCTGCTGAAATAGCAGGAGGGGAAACACAGCCAATTCCCTGCTATTTACATGCAAGAACTGTCTTTCAGTCTAAGCCACTACATTCATTTTATTGAAGTCACCACATAAAGGTGTTGAAACAAAGATTTCCCATTAAAGGCTAGTTACTCATTAAAGTGAAAAAGACTGTGTATCTGAGTAATTCCTTAGTGAACCTCTCATTCTGTGCTTGCCATGTTAAGAACACCACATTTACCTGGGGCTCATGCTGTTAGGAACATTGTAAGCTGCTCAAACAGCTCCATCAGGAACTCCACCCACATCAACTACCTTTGACGACAAAAGGTTACTTCTAGCTCAGCACACAGAGTGGTTTTGATCCAAGTTTGCTTTTAACACTCTTTTAATCACTGACAGGGGCTATAAATATAAGTTCATACTTGAAGAAAGTATTACCGTGTATCAAGAAAGATATTAAGTCCAAATTTATTCTAATAACTGGATTTGTTTTTTTTTTTTTTTAAAGAAAACATATTTGTTGCCCTAGAATTAAAATTCCTGCGAAGTGCACACTAATCAATTAAAACATACTAGGGACGAAACACACAAAGTTTCAAAAAATATGAGTTGTTCTTACCAATATAGCTATGAAAGTACAGATTAATGTTGCCAGTGGAGTCACTGAAGGGAGGACAGTGTGCTGAAATTCTTGAACCAGCCCTCCTGTCATGGAGGCTTTAGGGATTTTTGTGTGATCAAGAAAATTGCACTTTAAACCTAAAAACAAAACATAAAAAAGCACAAACTGATAAATGCCAATAAAGAAAAAGAAGTAGCTGAACTAAGTACATGTACAAGTCTTTTCTTTTTTTAAAGGATAGCAGAGGGAAGTGGTTGATCTCTGACCTCCTGCTGGGAACTTACACACTGCATTATGTGGACGATCATAAGATTTACAGCAATCTGAAAACATGATTTACTACATGCATTTCAAATGGTGCAGACTAAAATTCAGAGAGCTCTATCGGCAAACGGGCACCAAGCAGCAAGATCAGCACACTGACCAAGAATTGTTAGTGCTTTATCCATGGCATTGTACAAAGCCCAGAAGTTCGGGGCCCAGTAGGCATGGCAGAGGCCTCGCTTGAAAGGGAAAAGCCGTGAAATGACTTGAGGCAGCTGGCCCTACAGGAAACAGAAGGAAGAAATGACCTCTTTAGACAAGACATGGTATTTTTATAAGGCAGTTTTCTAACAGTTATGGGAAATAACATGTGAGAAAGGGGTTATTACCAATACTAGGAAGGGTCCCAAAGAAAGAGCAGAAACAAGACAGACAATCAGTCCCAGAAGAGTTACATGAAGAAAGCTGAAACTTCTCCACTTCAGGGATCCATCTACAAGAAACAAACAGATCACAAAAACAGTTACTGTGGGAAGTAGAAAGGGAGACAAAGCATTCCACACTGATAGGGAATTGATAGCACCTATCTAAAAGGGGCACACAGCCTTTTATGGCAATACATTCAGTTGCTTCCTTCAACAGTCAGTTGGCATTTATCTTATTCCACACTGCAGCTTCCGCATTCTACAATCCTTCTGTGTTTTCCAAATTTACCTTCCCTGTTCAAATGAGAAGTATCAGGCATGTTTCAGAGCTAAAAAGTGGAGAGAAACTCAAAGAAGGACTTTGAAATGGCTTCTGATGCTATCTAGTTCTTTCATATCCATAACAGTTCTTACGGCCTCCAAGTGCCACCTGCAGTTGGTTCATGCTGGTTCTTCTTAAGAAAGAACTTAACAGAGAACTCAAAGTAACAGGAATTGTACAGAAACAAATATATTTCAAAGGCCTTGCAAGATTCTATCAATTCTATCAACTCAAGAACTTCTGTTTGACACACAGCCATTTTGTTCCAATTGCATCTGCATGTCTGGAGTGTTCCCTTAGTTCCACTGATTACCCAATCCCCCAAAGCCAGTAAGGAAAACCCCATCTTACCTGCATTATTTGCAGTAAAACAATAGGATCGTAACAAATAAATGCCATATGCTGGGGCCACGTACAAGTAGATGTGTTTGAAATGCAGAAGAACAGCAAAAAGAAGGGCGCCCTCCAAATACCTTTTCTAAAAGAAAAACAAAACCCAGCTCTTTTTCCCGTACTCTGTACTAATTTTAATGGTCCTCTGTTGTACTCTTATGGTGATGGGATAGTTATTACAGGCATTAAAAAATAAAAAGTATTTACTTCAAACTACAAACTCAGTAGCATTATGCACAAAAGGTATGGAGAAGGAAACTATCGTGTCCCACCATACTTGGACAACTGGGACAGGCTTCCCCTCCCCACAGCCTCAGAAGTATGTTTTCTAAAGACTGGTGATTTGGAAGAAGATGGCAAGAAACGGTGCCACATTGCTCAGCTATAACACAGAATTTAGTTTTCTCAGTGGGGACTGCAATGCTGCAGCATCAGCAAGCAATTATGGTGAGTTTCAAGTTCTCCTCCTCCCTTCGAAACTCAACAAACAACTAGACATCCGGCTTCACACACCTCCACATCAAGCCACTACTACTGCCTTCAACATGGGCAGCAGCTCAATGAAGTGAATTAATGCACCTAAAACACACATGGCAACGAATAGAGAGTCACTTGAGTTTACCTGACACAGACGAGCAACAGAAAGAAGCATCAGCCCAAACAGAAAGCCATTGTACTGGAAGTGAATATCTGAATGTGAGTCAAGAAAGGAATAAAGCAAAGTTCTTCACTATTTTGTTTTCTGGGGAAGACTCAAAGTTCCGAACAATAAATTCAAATTAAAATGGCATTTAAATCAAGAAAGCAACCTTAAATTCACACCACACTAAGTCATTATCTAACATTACCCGTTAGTAGTCTTAGACACAAAATCTAACGCTAGCACATTACCTTGATGAAATGAAACACAACAATCTACATATGTATTATGCAACTTATATAAGACAAACCAAAACCAGGCTAAATCTCCACTTAAATTTTTAAGCACTAGGGTTACCAAACAAGTCGTATTTCTCAAGAAAGGAGCCTATGCAGCAGTTGGAGAAAATGTTGAGAAGATATTTAATTGGTGAAATAGATACCAGTTGATGAGCAAGCTTTAGGTAATGGCCATGTGTTAGAAAAACAAATTAGAAGTTTAGGGCTTGGCTCTCAGACCTGGAGGAGGAAGTTAACGAAGTCTGGAGGATAAATTTTTTGTTGAGAACTGAACACTAAGAATGCAGAATTTATAAATCACAAAGACATGTTATGTAACCCAGAGATGCCCTGAGAGAAAGATAATAAAAATACTGAAAATGTGAACTAATTAGCATGAGAAGTAAGAAATCAATAACCAGTAGAAAACATTAATTAATGAGGAGAACTATGTAATTTGTAAGTCAATGAACATTAATTCTTTTGTTTGCCAAAGTGTATAAATGGTCAAAAGTTTTGATAACTGATATACATGTTTCATGGAGTTATCCCCATGTACCTCAACACTGAATAAAGTAATGTCAACTTTTTAACCTAACAAACTGGTTGATTTCCCAGTTTCCAATGACAGTTCCTGGCAACCAGCAGAAGCAGGTTGCCCAGAGCAGCTGTGGATTCCTCATCCCTGGAAGTGTTCCAGGCCAGGTTGGATGAGGCTTTGAGCAACCTGGTCTAGTGGAAAGTGTCCCTGCCCGTGGCAGGGGCATTGAAAATAGATGATCTTTAAGGTCCCTTCCAACCCAACCCAACTCTATGATTTGATTCTATATCTTCTTTTAGAAAGCCTTCGTAATACCCATATAACATTAGCCAATCGAATACAGTCTGAACTTAAAGCGCTTGGAAGATTTTCCTTGCCATGGGACAAACTTGGACTCATACCCAGAAAATAGAGCCTGTCTGCTAATACTTCTGTAGGCAGGCAGGGGAGGAGCACTTAACAGGAACAGGCACGTTGCTACCAGACTGGTTGGTTCTCCTGCAGTTCTGGCAAATCAGACCAAGAACTGACTAATTTTCATTTTGCCAAATAAGAATTCTAAGAAAAACATGGAGTTATTTAACTAACCTCAGAAACAAAAACAGTAGTGCTCTTTGCTGTGATAATAATAATAATATGGATTTGTACCACACACTGTAACAGGTTTCTAAATAAACCAAACAAAATCCCATAAACAATCCATAATGGTTTGAAAGGATACGATCCACAATTAACAACCCAAAATTCCACAAGAGCAGAACAGCAAGAATAAATGTTGGTTTTTCCAGGATATCCTTTGCAGCTCGTTTTCCATTTACACATTTGCAGCACCTGAACAAAGGCAGAAGAAACAGAAGTTTTAATCCAAACAGACAACAAAAGCATTGTTGGTTTTAAGAGCTGAATGGTGCACTTAATCTGAAGTTAGCCCCTTTGTTAGGATGGAAGACAATAAAATTCTTGCTAAATTCATCCAGGGCAGTGTCATGAATGAAGTTTAGTAAAAGAAGGATTTTCAATTTCAAAGCTGTAGATGTTAACTAACTTAGCCTCAGGTTCAAGTCCTGTATTCACTAAGTGTAAAGCTGTCACAGCCTGCTCGCCATCATGGATGAACAATGTATTGCAATATCTGGAGACAACATACCAAGTTGTATTTAAGGCTGGACATTATTCTCTTCCGTCCCCCCTCCCTCAATATTATGAGTTATCTCTGTCGGTTAAAAATCTTATTACTTCTCAGTGTGAAGCAATACGGTTCATATTATTTTTGAAGCCAAAGTTAGGTCAGATTAAAAAGTTACAGATGATTTGTGTTGAAATATTATTGTAGAGCCATTTTAAGAAAGCCAGCTCATCCACGGAATCATGAAATGGTTTGAGTTGGAAGAGACCTTTCAAGGTCATACAGTCCAACCCCCCTGCCACGGGCAAAGACACTTTCCACTAGACTAGGTTGCTCAAAGCCCTGTCCAATCTGGCCTTGAATTTTTCCAGGCATAGGACATCTATCATCTCTCTTGGCAAAATCATCCTGTGCAGACATCAGCCCTGAGCCTTCAGCCCCACATTCATACATCTGTGAGCCAAAACAACAAGAAGAAAAAAGTCACAATGCAAAGCTAGCCCATTTCAAATTAAGAAGGTAAATAAAAGGGCTTAGGCAGTGCTCCAGTCAGAGAATTTTCTACCCAGATTCTGACTGACAGAATAAAACTAGGGAAGACTGTTACAGCCAAATCATTAAGGTAGGCAACATAGTTCGCAAAACATCCTCCACTCTACTCTTTAGGTATTAGATAAATACTTTTTCACAAAGTCAGAGCACACTAAAAGTATCCAATCCTACTATTTTCCTATTAGACTTGGAATAATCAGTTTATCATCAAAAATACCAAAAACACTGGAGCAACTTTGCATATTCGATACTGGCATTTTGTGACAAATCTCCTTTATGCTTCTACTCTGGAGGAACACAGTAGCAAGAAAAATAATAAGAAAAAAAAAGCCTCTTCTGAGCACACAAGCTGTCCTGCAAGTCCTACAAAATCAACCAAGTGACAGAAACAAAATCAACTATTAGAACAAAACCAACTATATTAGAAAGAAGTTCTTTACAGAGAGGGTGATCAGGTATTGGAATGGCCTGCCCAGAGAGGTGGTGGATTCACCATTCCTGAAGGTTTTTAAGATGAAGTTGGATGTGGCACTGAGTGCCATGATCTAGCAATCACAGTGGGGTTGGATCAAGGGTTGGACTTGATCTTGGAGGTCTCTTCCAACCCAGTTAATTCCATGATTCTAACTAGAACACATGAAACAGCAGCTGATGTTTGACTGTGTGCAAACCTTCCACATGAACAGAAAGTGCATCTCCAAGAACAAAACATTAGATTGTGTTTAGCACTGTATTCCAAATTTCTCCGTGAACAGGTTAAAGGAACTTTGATATTTCCATGCATTTACAAGCTCATTCGTACAAGCAGTTATTTGTTGTGGCTACAGAAAAAGCCCACATATTAAGGACTACCCACTGTCCCTAAAATTAGAATGTTAAGACTTACTCATGAACTGCATATATGAAGAGGATATCTGTAAAAATGACAGAAAACCTTTGGAAGAAGACAGTTGCGTGACTGGTGTAATTCAGGTTTTCAATAACTAACATCTGGGGGTCGAAGTACTTGGCCACGTGCGAGAGTGCATATTCAAACCAGGCAAAAAACGGTGGATAATCCAGGGTCCATTCCGAAGTTGCCTAATGACAAAAGAAGATTAAATAGTTTTAAGACAACCCATGCTCTTTGCAGTCCTTCAGGTACACGTGGCCACAGCAAATCAGCCGATGCATTTTACCTCAGTAGCCTCTATTTAACAGAAACTACTCCACAGTAAGTAGCCAGCTCTGTGGTGCTGAGCACGATTTCAGCTGTTTTTTTGCAGTACTGGTAGAGAGACAGGACACCTCCTCATTAGGAGGAAAAGATTAAACAGCATTTTATGTATCTGCACCTAACCAATATATAACTGTCTGTTCTTTATAAATTGACTTACAGTAATAAGGCCAATATTAAAAAATCTCAATAAAATAGCCCACAGCGAATACTGGTCTACATTAGAGTAAGCACCAACACAATCAGCCTTGCTACAGTCTCAAAATTACTCATTCATTAATATGACCTTATCAAGATCAAATGGGATTATGTGATCTTTTCCTATAAGGACAGCTGTTATGCTCTGAACAATCCTTGGCTGTGGGAATAGGAGAGGAAGAAGGAGGAACAGAGCAGGTTGGGATAAGGTATATAGTTTTTAGTGTGCATCTTCTCAAATGCTTATCTCATGCTGATAAAAGGCATCCTATCCTCTGGCACTGGACACATGTTGGCATCACAAAAATGTGTTTTACAATACTGGATTAGCTTTATGAAGTTCTGACCTGCACAAATAATTTACTCCCGGATACATTGACCCCAGATGCTTAAGTACAGGAGTATCAAAGACTGTGATATGTATCCCTATACTTCAGGAGATACTATAAGATAGATTAAACCCAATTATATAGGCTGATCTATCACAAACTTAAAGGCGTTTCATCTAGACAGAAATCAAAAATCACTACCAGTGCACGAGCAAAGGCTCAAAACTTTATTAAAGTGATTGATTTCATAACATACATATGTATAAGCCCCTTTGTATTCTTTATTCTTATATCTGTGTATCATCAAAGACAAGAGCAAAGAGAGCAGCAATTTAAGACTATAATGCAACTTGCTCCTGTGCTGCACAGCCTAATAACCCATGTACCTTAACTGCTCTTGCCATTCTGCCTTCTTAAGTACTTGCAGCATCCCAAAACAACTCTCATTTTTTAACTAAACGCTACACAGAGTCAGCAAATCGTGACTGGCATGTTTTTGTCCCACTGCATGACACCCACCAACCACCCCTTCCAGCATGCACAGAGTCTGACACCCCCAAGTGCTATAATTCATACACAGCTAAAAGAACCCCAAACATACTTACCTCGTAGTACCACTGAGAGAGGGGCAAGTTGTGGGTGATGGCAAGCCAGTTCCTATGCACTTCAAAATCTGTGGAATAACTACAGAACGGGTTATATTAAATGTCACATATGTTCACTTAAAGGAGAAACACTTCAGAGTACATCACCACAGGCAGATAAGAAGGAAGTCTCTCTACTGATGAGCTCTAGGGCACAACTATGGTCAAGTAACTGAAACAGCAGCAAAGATGCTGCATGAACTTTGTGCCAAGGATACAGGAGAGAATCCTTGAATGGTTTGTGTTGGAAGGGAGCTGAAGGATCATCTAGTTCCAACTCCCCTACCATGGGCAGGGAACCTTCCACTGGATCAGGTTGCTCAAAGCCCCATCCAACCCGGTCCCGAACACTTCCAGGGATGGGGCAGCCACAGCTTCTCCGGGCAAACCGTGCCAGTGCCTCACCACCCTCACAAGGAAGAATATTTCCTTAACATCTAACTTCCTTCTCAAATCTTCATTCGCGAAGCCTAGCCATGACGATGAAGTGTCTCCTCTTTTAATTCAGAATCGTCCCCCCTTGTCCCATCGCTATCTGACCGCGTACAAAAAGTCACTCGTGCAGCTGGCCGCAGGGGCAAGAATTATTTACAGCTCGGCCTTTTCGGGCAATTCGAAGCGAAAGCTCCAGGTTTTAAACCGGTGGCGGTTTTACACCGCGAACAACAGCCGGCCGGGAGGGGCTGGAAGGGCTCCCCCCCCGCCCAAAAAAAAAAAAAAAAAAAAAAAAAAAAAAAAAAAAAAAAAAAAAAAAAAAAAAAAAAAAAAAAAAAAAAAAAAAAAGCAAAGCCGCGCCACGCCGCGGGGCCACACGAGCACACGAGGCGACCGCGGCCACCACCCCGAAGGGGTTCGGGGCAGCCCAGCGCCGCCCGCTCCCGCGCCCATTCCCATGCCCATGCCCATGCCCATGCCCGCTCCTTACTAGGCGGGGATCAGGAGAGCCTTGAGGAAGGACACGCCGAGCGCCAGCGCTCGGAACCAGCCGCGCCCGCCCGCCGCCATGCCGAGCCCGCCCCGCGCCCGCGCAGTGCCGCTCCCGACGCCGCTGCCGAAGGGCACTGCGCGGGCGCGGGGCGGGCTCGGCATGGCGGCGGGGGGGGTTGTGTATGTGTGTGTGTGAGGAGTTGAAAGGGGCACCTTGCTGTTAAAACTTCTCAGGTGGGGGGGGTGTGTGTGTGTGTGCAACTCCTTGAACAGTGCGAGAACGCTCCGGCAGCAGCTTTCCCTTAACAGCGGGTGATGCGCGACTGGGTGGGTGCGGGACCTGCAGTGGGGCTGGGCGGTTGGCTCTGGATGTTGCGGGGTTGACTGGCTGTGGGACCACCTGTGGAGCTGGGCATGGAGTTGGGTGATGTGGGGCCACCCAGCCTTCAGTGGGCTGAAGCGGCTTCCAATTACGCCAGCTTAGCTCTGCTCCAGGGAGGTGCCATCTGGAACCAGTGTCACTCGTGTTTGAGTTTTTCTGTTCCTCCCGAAGCCTGGCTTCACTCATGTCTTTATACTGGTTGGAAATTTTGCATCTATCCACATAAAGAAGAGAGACAATTTGCATCTCTCTATGTATTAATAAATGACAGATTTGTGGCCAGCTCTACCTTTTCCTGATTTAGTTATATGAGCACGAATAAGTGTGTATTCAAGTCATTCATCTTTTGCATAAGAGACTAATGGCTTAAAGCACTCCAGGTGAAGATCTGAGTTCAGTTCTCTCCTTTTACAGACTTCTCTTACTCACCTTTCAAGCTTCCAGGTACAAAGCGCTCTTTCGGAGGAAAAAAGCTCAATTTTTTTTTAATACTTTTCTCCCAAACTGCAGAGTGGATGCATACAAGGCAAATGCCTTCTTGCTTCCCTACAGCGAACTTTCATGAATCTAGGAATAGGACCTTGTAGGAGCTGCATGGAATCACACAGATAATATGTTCAGCTTGTATTTTCCTGTACAGCAGCAATGTGTTATGATTTGCTCAAACTCAGGGACTAGAGGCAAATCCAAAAGCATTAGGGTTTAAGAAGGGTTTTCACTGGAAAAACGAATTCTCTGTTTATAAATGTTTGACACATAAATGACCTAGTGCTTTTAAAGTGGTTTTGATTATTTCCAAAGGCTTGTTCATCCAAGTTTTCTACAACTGCGTTAATTTTTGGGGAGCTTCCTACAATTCTCAGCCACAGAGAGGTCAAGGTAAGCACTGCAATGATGTAAAATCATCAGAGAATGGAAAAGCTTCAGCAAACTTCACTGCATGCTTTTTTCTCAAGAAATATATGTCAGGCAGAGCATCTCCCGCTTCATTCACATTTTATTTACTGTTTTGTAAAATACACTTTAGTAACAGTTCACAGAAGAATAAATGCAGGCAGAGAAATGCAATCAGATTTTTAAGTGTGATAGACCCCAGGCTCTCTGTAAAAGTGGATAGAAATAAAGACCAACTTTTGACACTTTTCAAAGCCTACTGATTCCAAAGCATGGCTTTGAGTGAACTGGGACCCAAATTCTGATCAATGGGAAAATCTTTCAGTTAGGAGTTGGGGCAAGAAAATAGTGAGGGGAATGACAAGAGAAGTAGGAGAAAAGGAGTTATTAGATATACCCCTCTTTTTTTCTGAATTCATGTGGAAACCATTCCTTGTGTTATTCCGAAATGAATCTGAGACCCTGATCTGGATATTTATGCTTCATCCTGCCCTTCTTGCACAGAATATCTGTATGACTGCCTGTACTAATTCACATACAAGACTTTTACTGGGAAGGCCACATATTAGCACTGCTTGTACCCTGCATGTTTGTGTCCATCAGTGTGTGGATGCAGAATGGCAGTTAAATATTTCAAAATATATTGAAATTCTGAGCAATGACACCAAATTCAAAGGGATGGGGTGAAAATAAAACTCCCCAAAGGAGTCTTCTTCATAACTTCTCCAATTATCTGTGAAGTGTCAGAAGATCCTAGATTTACTTTCCTCAGTCTATGGCTGAAGACAGTATTTATTACTCCCATCAGCCTTATATATGGACTCCACCAGCCTCTCCTAGAGTGGGAATAAATCTGATTGATCGCAGGTATTTACAGCAAGTGAACTCAAGCAGCAGTTAATACTCAACAACCCAGCTATAATATGTAAGTACAGCAGTGCAAATGTTTGGTGATTTGAAGCACATGCAATCTGAAGCAAAGTTGCCTGCTCCTGAGAAGTTACTAGCATAACTCTTGGCATATTTAAGATGCATAATAGGAGATTAAAACTGGAAAGGACCAGTGAATCACTCTCATTACAGCCTCTTGCAGCAAAATTTTTGTCTCTATTGTTACCTTGCTGTTTTTTTTTTTTTTTTTTCCCTGAACACGTCAAGATTTTCTATACTCTCCCTACTAAATCCTGGATTTCTTGTTAACATGTGAATTCTTTCAGATGACACTGATGACATTAATGTGAGACATTAGTGCTGTCCTGTTAGATAAGAGTATTACCTCATTGTTCTCATGTGTGTGCCTCTCCATCTGATGGTTGTTTCTGGGTAGGGGTTTAGGTTCTCTTTTGGAGAAGCATCTTTTCTGTTTCATGTTCATGCACTGCCTAGTGAGGGGAGATGCTGGTCTGTGACTAACACCTTTTAACTCTAGTAATAAGGAGTGCTGGTGTATTGGAGAAAAAGCGACTTCTTGAATGTGGCTACTGTTCGTTGTGGGCATGTAAGATCTGCTGCACATCTTCTACTCATGCCATGCTTTTTATAAGGTAATCTTGAAAAGGACAGTTTGGGATTTTTTTTGTATGTGTTAAATTACGCCTTTTTACTATTTTATGAAAAATTTTTATAGTTGAAGAAATATCTTGCTGGGTAATAGATTCCCCCAGACATCTGGGTTCTCACTAGCTTTGGAACAAAGTGGAAAATAGCTTCTTTTGTCTTTAAATCTTCCTTTTTTCTGGTTTACAGAATTAAAAGAAGTTGTATTTGTCATCCAGAGTCAAAGTAATTCTTTTCATTCCAAGAGAGCAGAAGATCTAAAAAGAGATATTTTAAAACAGGCTGCAGATCTTGGAAAGGTATGTTGAGATAATATAAAGTACACCTTGTATTGCTGT
>NW_020957387.1:13169-17077 GCF_003031625.1 Empidonax traillii | reverse complement strand
GAGATATTTTAAAACAGGCTGCAGATCTTGGAAAGGTATGTTGAGATAATATAAAGTACACCTTGTATTGCTGTTACTGCATCTCAGCAGAAATACTGGGGTTTGTTGCTTTTTTGAAATCCATTTTATTCCTTTTGTTAATTGTCTTCTGTGTGCTTACAAGAAAACTATTTCAGTGGGTATGTACTGCTTGTAGGCTGTAATTTATCCCTAAATATTTTTAATTTCAACTATCAATCTTTTTGTGTAACAGCTGGTTTTGTTTGGAGGGCATTTGATGCAAAAGCGATAAAAAAGACTTTACAGTTTTCCAATACCACTGTAGAGTGTTTAAAAAATTTACTAAAAAGGGATGCTGTCTTTATGAAGTGAAAAACATAATTTAAGTATTGGTTAGAATAACCTTTGGTGAATACTTTATTAGAGCCAATGAAGGTGCTGTAATGTAGATTTTGTCAGTATTTCATTGCACAATTGTGACATTGTGGCAGTAGATGAGAAATGTGTGAGGACATTAAAATCCCAACAGAGGATTCCCTATTTCCTACAGCAGTACTCTTGCACACCTCTCTTGCCCATGTCCCTCCATGGTGCAGTGCCTTCTCTAACTATTCCTTGTTCCTCTGCCCCTTCACTGCAGACTGAGCGTGCTGCCCTTCATCTGCTGGTGGGCTGTGCTGGCCTGGGAGCTGCATATTGTACTTAACACTCTGATTCGAAATTTTATTTGTAAAGCTTTAGCCTAGAGAGAGGATGTTTTTAAGAAACTTACATTGAAAGTTCAGTGTGCTTAAACAATGCTTTATTTTCTTTGTCTGTAATAAAAGTAAGAAAAATTTACCATTTGCATACATCCCCTGATGTGAAATAGCTTGCTGTGAGATAATTTGACCTACTTTTCATTTCCACATTCTTTGTTGTAAAGGAAAAAGAAGTGTGATTTAAATTGTCTTATGTATCTTAGTCTCGGAGTGCCTAAATCAGATTGCTGGATGTTTTAGGCTTCATTTATCCAAGCTTATCAAACCTGTTGTAATGAAATCCATTCTAAATGCAGTTTTTAATCCCTTAATGAAATCAGTCATGTGAACGGCCTTTGTTCTGCAGAGTTCTGCTGTTTTGGGGTCCTCTTCGGAATTGAGACAAGTGTTCAGATACAATGTATGCTGAGGGGATTATGGTGTCGCTTGTTAAAACCAAGGATTTTAGTTGATATAATGCTGTAATTTATATTGCAGAATATGAATACTGAAAAGATCAGTAAGTGGAAGTACAGATAGTTTCAGTGAGACAGGAATATAAGCATGTTTTATGGGAGAGAGGTAAAATCTATTAGTGATCAGAGTTGTACCTGAAACTGACCTGGCATTTAAAAAATTTATTTCCTAATTAGGGAGATTCCTTTATGGGAATGTTGAAATGGTGACTTGGGCTTGTTCAGTCCATACTTAATGCTCTTGGTTCTTCCTGAACAAGGAGGAGAAGGAAATATTATGCCCTCTTAATAATAGCATAATGATCACATTACTTACTAAAAGAGGAGTTGAATTCTGGCCCTAGGTTGGAAGGCTAAGGCTAAAAGTTACTAAGTAGGCATAAAACAGTGAAAAGGAAACTAATTTTCATTGCTTTTAGTGCGTGCTGGGTCTGACCCTGTGTTAGAGAAGAGCACTTAACTTGTTTCCCATTCAAGAGTCATTGGGAGTATGTGTAAATAATATGGGAAATAGAAACTAGACCCCAGGACTAATTTTGCTCCCTTGGAGAAGTGCCATTCCTCCTGTAACTTCTGATTGAGTTAGATAGAAATAAACCTGGAAGCCAGATTTCCTACATCTTGAGTATATGTTCAAACAGCTCATAGAATTTCATCTATAGCAAAAATATTACATGTTGGCTCTAGAAACATGAGCAAGAAGTAAGGTATGCAACTAGTTGAGTGACTGGGGGACAAATCTTCTACAGCATTCCATATTCTTCACTTTTCCTGTTAAGTTTGTCCTGTAATATGATTATAAAAATTTCATCCAGTGTCATTACTGACATGTTTCCTACTTTGATAGATTGCCCTGTACATTTGGCAGAAAGGGGAAGGACCACATCTTACTCCAGTGCCTGAGTTCTGCACAGATGATGTGAACTTGTATGAGGTTGATTATTGTGCAACAACATTCAGTAATTTTCTGCCACTTTGTGTAAGTACCATGTTTTAAATATCATTCACTTAGTAAATGTAAAACTCTTACTAAAATGCATAATACTTGACTTCAAAAATCTCAGAATTTAAGAAAATATTTTCCAATGAGCTATAAAAACCTTAACAAAGTAGTTTGTTCTGGATATTTCCTAGCAATTAATATTGCATATGCTTTAATGGGTCTTTCTATCACAATGTTTGATCAGCACATGATCTATAAAGTATTTACCCTTGCACTTCTGTGAGATACTGAAGTATAGATGATCATAATACAGTATTTGTTGCCCTAAAGTACAACCCATCTTTTCCACTTCTAGGAGAATACATTTATGTTATTATGACTTGAGTGTTACTGGAGGCCAAAAAAGTGTTCCATGCTTCCAGGAGAGAGAAACTCTAGGTGCCAAAAAGGATAACAAATAAAAGTGGTCAAATGGTTTATTACAATTGAGAAAATTAAAATATTTCTAATGTGTAGCATTTAATATGCTTTCTCCAAGTGTGATACAATTTAACATGTTCTTATAGTGATTAATTTCAAAAACATTAAAAAGCCATTTTTTTTTTCAGACCTAGTTCAGCAAGTTCTTGTATTCATTCTCTTTTCCTAATGATAAGTGTTTTAGTTAATGTTTGAGTTCTTTATCAGTGAAAAAAGTATTTCAATTATGGTATTTCAGGAATTTTAAACAACCAGTGACTTTTTTTTTCAATAGATAAAAATGTACTTCCTGATTTATTACTAGTACACTATTCTGTTTGACATGCTATACAACGAAAAAGTATTATCTGTTTTATTATAAGCATGGACATGGGTATCCTGTAAAATATTACAGGCAGAGCCTGCACTTAAAAGGTTATTTTTTGTCCTGTTCATGTAGGGAGAGCCAGTGAAAAAGGAAGACATTTTTGTTGCTGTAAAAACACGTCGAAAATTTCATGGTGACGGAAGTAAGTTGTTGACTCGTCATGGTACTAGGTTTATGCAATATAGTTCATTAAATGAATATCTGAAAAACAAGCTGATCTTTTCTGTCTCTGTAGCTCTTGGGACTAATGTTTGTGAAATCAAGTGGGAAACAGGAAAGTTTCAGAATTATAAACAGCTTATTCTTTAGGTAGAATTATTTTGCTGTTCAGAGTCCTCAGGAGTGCTGTCAAACATTTAAGATGAAAAACTGTGGTTGGTTGATGTTTCATCATTAGTGATTGTTGGCAAAAAACTTGAAATTTAATATCTAAATTAAAATATGCATGAAGTTAGCTTATATTGTAAATTGCAGCTGTTGCAATATTAATTAATATAGCAGTTATTAATATCCTTCAGTGACTTTGCCCTAGATAATTGGTTCTCTTCTATTCTTTGTACTAGCAGTGACAATTACGCAGCTCTATGGTGGCTGATTTAGAAATTTGAACAAGCTAAAAGGTCCCTCATCTCCTCCTTCCTTTTGTCCTGCCCTGTTCTCCAATAAAAGATTGAGCAGCTTATGCTGTCATATTTCTTCTGGGTGTTGCCACACTGTGCAATTCCATGTGCACATACTTGCAATGGGAAATTTTGTCTCTTGTAGATATTTGGTCGTATGTAGTACTTTGTCCAGCCTGTGGCCCAGATCAAGAGTTTCCTAAGTATGTGAAACACTATAGCATGTTTCATTTGAAACTGTAGTGATGATATTCAGCATGAAAATAGGGCTTTGGTATCCAT
>NW_020957387.1:9155-11709 GCF_003031625.1 Empidonax traillii | reverse complement strand
TTTTTTTTTTTTTTTTTTTTTTTTTTTTTTTTTTTTTTTTTTTTTTTTTTTTTTTTTTTTTTTTTTTTTTTTTTTTTTTTTTTTTTTTTTTTTTTTTTTTAAGGATGGTTTTCAGCAGAATAGCTGTTCAGAAATTACTTGCTAGTAAATGCAGGTGTTACAGCATTGTAATCCTTACTGGTGTGCATTTGATACTGAATTGATACTGAATCACTGTGAAAGTGAAATCCTAACAGTTTAATTTTCCACAAAGAAAATTACACTTGATTTGTACTTCATCACTGTTGCTTATAACAAGTTCTGATTTGACGTACCTTGAACAAAAATTAACCCTGGGGAGAAAACCACTGAATAAAAATTGAGTGTGCTTATTCTATAAATTCCACTGTTATGTAAATGAGAAAAAAATGAGAAAACCAATTTTGGATTTTCTGTCAACCAGAAAATTATTTTTTTAAGGCTCAGCTGAAACATGATGCGTGGTGTTCCTTGAAGTACATGAATTCAAAATTGTTCTGAGATATATATTATGAAACAGAAGCAAAGATATCTTTGTCCTTAGAGTGTCTGTGATGTAACGGTGTTTGCTCACTCCTACTGTTTTCCTGTTGGCTACATGCTAAGGTAGATACACGCATGTTCCGTAACTGGTTCCAGAGGCTTTTGACATGATGAGTCTCTTAAAGAGAACAGGAACCTTCCCATGTTGAGTAGCAGCCAGGATTGTGATCTTAAATGTTAAATCTGTCCAAGAGCAGTGTATTTGGCTTTTCTGAAATAGCAAATACAAATTCTAGAAAAGAAAATAAAAAGGAAAAAAAGAAAAGAGCAAATATTACAATAATAGGTTCCACAAAGTGTGGGGAGGGAAGAAGAAATTATATCTTTTAAGTTTAACCACCTGTAAAGCTATATGATTTTTGGAGAGCAATGTGATAAAAATTATGCAAAACACCAAAATTTTATATATAGCTCAATACGGGGCTGTTTGATTTTTCAAACAGCAAAAGTCTTTGGTCCCACTTATCTAAAAACTGCCTCTATCCAAAGTAAATGCTTTAGATTTTTGAAACCTAAATGTTCTTCAAAGTGTGTTTCAAAAGTCCTGAGGGATATAGGCTCCCTCTTGATTTCTCCAGTGGAGTTTTTAAAAATGAGCACTCTGTGGTTTAAATATCAAAGTTTAAAAAACCACCAGCAACACATATTCAGATTTCTTAATGTCAAATTCTGTTGCCTAATTTTATGGCTGGAGTATATACAGAATTGCATGAAGAACACTGCACGTAGAATTCATAAATGTCACCATAAGTAGGTGAAGTTTGCAGTACTGAATGAGATTAATTATTTGGTATCCAAATCGCTCCATTTTCTTTGTGTGCTTTACGTATAGAAAAAACCACAACAGTTTGCCTTTTGTGCATTTCTCCTTACAAAGACTCTATTTATGGTGACAAAACATAGTTATTTTATCAGAAGCCAATAAAGGTGGGGCTTTTTTATATGATGATGCACTTAAGAGCCATTAAACTGTCAGAGAAAATGAAACGCGCATGGTGCATTAAGACAGCAGCTGCATCCTGGAGCTGTGTCGTATTTCTATCTGGCTTGATACAGCCTGATAAAGAATAACAGTGCAGTTTTCTGGTGCCACAATGTATCCCACTTTTGAAACCTTTGTTGTCATAAAACTTCATGTGTTTTGGCTGCTGATGGCCTTATTAGGATCCTAAAATCACACTGGCAGTGCTGGCCACTCTCATTAAGAGGAGGAGGAAGAGAATATTACTTAAAATTATTTTGTCATTATTGAGCCAAACTCCCATATTAAAAAAGATGCAATACAAACTACACTGTTTGTCACTTGTTTTCATAGCTGGTGACCATTTGATCCTGAGAAATAGGACATATTTAGTATCAGTGTACTTCATTCATAGCATGATGACTGCAGTGTAGGTTGAAGATTTAAATGAATGCCTATCAATGGGTGTAATAGAATGATGTAAAACCCCCTTTCTTGCCATCTTGCATTTTTTGTCAGTGCTACATTGCTTTGTTATGTTACAGAGGCCATTGAACAGTGATACTTTCTCTTTTTAGAATGATTCTTGATCACTGAGTATGAGCAGTTTTGTTTTATTCTTCCATCTTAGGCAAGACCAATGGACTACCCAAAAGACTACCTTTCTCACCAAATTCCAGTATCATTTCACAAGCATTGGAATATTGATCCAGTGAAGGTGTATTTTGCATGGCTGGCACCAAACACAGAAGAGTCACATAATGGAAAAAAAATTGAGTATAACAGAGAAGATTTATAAGCAGTAGAAGAATGTAAGTTCTGCGGATGAGAGACAGTCAGTATTTTGATTTTTGGTTTTTTTCCACTTTCTTCTTCTCTTCATGACATAAGAACACAGTGTTTTGCTCCTGTTGGTTGCATCCCTTCAGAACAATGGAAGAAGGCACTTAAACGACTTTTGGGTTCTTTTGCTTTTGTATACCAATGAACTTGACACGCATCTAAAATGTCTTTTACAACTTTACCTGGTTT
>NW_020957387.1:4865-8928 GCF_003031625.1 Empidonax traillii | reverse complement strand
GGTTTTTTTCCACTTTCTTCTTCTCTTCATGACATAAGAACACAGTGTTTTGCTCCTGTTGGTTGCATCCCTTCAGAACAATGGAAGAAGGCACTTAAACGACTTTTGGGTTCTTTTGCTTTTGTATACCAATGAACTTGACACGCATCTAAAATGTCTTTTACAACTTTACCTGGTTTGGATTTGGGTCAGACAGCATCAATTTACATTTCCTTCCTTAAGTCTCTCAAAAGCTGAAGTTATGTATTTGGCACCCTAACACTGAATGTGTTTTGAACATCTTTTGAACATCATCTCTCATTGACCTACAGAAAACAGTTCTCTAAACTGTTCTGAAACACTTTCTTGATAAATCGCAGAGAAAAATGGACTTTTTTCTGTGACCAGGCTCTGGATTGTGTGAAGGCTGTGCTCCTTTATGCTCATTTCAGATAGAAATACCGTAATTTCCTAGAGTAGTTGGACCAGGCACAAACCACTGTTGTACATTTCAGGTTTCTTGGCGTTTGTGTGGAAAAAAAAAAGGTTAAGGACAGGGATTTCTTAAGTGGCCAAGGGAGGTCACTGTGGCTCCTTTTGAAACCTAAGTCACTGTGCATCTATTGGGCAAGTGTAAATGTGACTCTTAAGGATTTTTGCAGAACTAACACTTCAGTATTTCTGATGTGTGCATTTCAATAGCATATGGGTGCCAGCTTTAAAAAGTTTGTAGTATTCCTAATTTATATCAAGATAAGTCATTTTATGCATACAACATGTAAAGAGTGATTCATATTTAAAATGTTCTTGAATTATTTTAGTAATTCAGTTTTGTAAAAATGTTTGTACAAAAACTGGCTTTAGTATGTTCTAAACTAATTTTTATATTGTAAACCTGCTTCTTTTAAGATGACAGTACATGGCACTTGTACACTGTTATTTAATTTGGCTTGCTATATTGTAACCAAATAGAGGGCCTTAAAGCCATACTGCTGAAGTAACTTGTGTTTTGGTTTCTTTTAATACATTATAAAGTTGATTCCACTCCAAAGAAAAGCAATATTTGCTCTAGAGTCAAAGTAAGGGAGCCACTGATTCCTGTTTTGGTAATTACTGAAGTTGTATAAACACTTGTTTGTAAATGTAGCTTGTGGAATTTTAAGCATTGAATAGCAAGCACATATTCATCATAGATTCAAATTCTGGTTAAGTAGGAGCAATCCATGCTTTTTTATTTCTCACTATCAGTGCCTTAAACAGTAGACATTTTACTGATACCAGGACTATGTTCTCCAGTACCGTGGGTGAATTGTTAATTATGTTTACTGTTTAGAACTGTGACAGCTGAAAGCTGAATAAAAACATTCTTTAACCTTTTGCACCTTCGTCGTCTTTGCAAACCAAGTACAGGATTCTTTAAGCACCAGTGAAATAACTTTATCACTTTAATTGTATTTACTCTCAGCTGTACTGAAAGACAACTTTTTTTTTTTTTTCATGTTCTGTCTAGACATACTTCCCCAGATTAAGTTAATTTTCAGTCTCTGGTTTTGTGCAAAGGGAAAATGCTTTTTCAGTGTGATTGGGAATCTTGATGATATCACAAAATATATGTCGCTACCAAATTCTCCAAAGGTCTTTCAACACACTCCAGAGAGTTGCAACTTCCAGCTGGTGATGTTTAATCTCTCCTTGAACCTGGCAGAGGCAGACTAGATCCACCAAAGATTATTAGCTTTGGGTCCAGGCTGTGTTTTACTTGTAGGCTGCTGGCTTATTTAGAGCTGCTGAACCATTGACTCACTGATTGATTGCTTACTTGGACTTTTATTTCTGATCTGACAAATGTAATAGTAGCTGTCTTAAAATCCAATTTTTTCCCTTGCTGTTAGCCCTGGAGCTTATTGCAAGGATTCAGGAGGTATTAGTAAGCATTACACTTCTGATTTTAGTGTTCATAGTTTTGAAAGCAACACAGCCATAATTTACTCAAGTATTCTGCCCCCAGAACTCTGACTTTTGAGACACAGCTAATTATATGCAACCCTGGCAGGAGCAGCATGACAAAAGAGACCTTTTAGTCCACCAAGTAAAAAAAATTATATTTTTTCAAGCAGAGGATCCCAAAGAGTTCCTATAAATAAGATGTGAAACCTTCTATATTAACTTTAGTTTCAGAAGACTCAGGATGACCATTACTATCTGAAACCTAAAGACAAAATGGTGTATTAATGAGCCTGAATAGTACTGATGTTTCTGATTAAATTCAAGTGGATTATAAATGGTGTTATGTTAAAGCAAACCAATAGAAGGGGCATTCACAACTCACTTCATAACAGGCAAATTAAAATGAGACTGCAAAATTGTTGGAAGTTTCCTTTTCTGGGACATTCCAGGATTGTGACATGAAAAAGAAAATTTTAATCTTTAGAACATAAAAAATTGCCATGTATGAGGATCTTTCTTTCACAGAATTCTTTTGCTAATTTGGGTGGTTGGTTGATCTGCTTTCAGAAGCCAAAAAACCCCTTGAAATACTATTGAATGCCTTCAATATAGCAAATACGTAAATGATGAGTGATGAAGTATTTGAGGCCCATGTTTGATCACGAGTGAGAACAAGGACTGTGAATCTATTTTTATTTGCCTGCATCTGCAGATGGCCCAGGCATGGAGGGACCCAAAAGGATTTGATCTTGATCTTTTCCTCTGCGGTTAGGGAAATGGGCAAGAGTCTTGAGGCAGTTTGCAAGCTGGGTAGTTACCCAATTCTTTTTATGCAGGAAGACTTTGCCCTAAAAACAGCTTTAACGGCTGCTGACTGGAGGAGGAGTCCTAGTTACATTATTTTCAGTACCTTAATTTCTCATGGGTTTTGCTGTTATGGCTGTAACTAGAATGTCTCAGCCAGAGGCCTTAGACACCGTTCAGTTAGATTCCTGGAAAGTGAGCTCAACACAGGGTGAGGACTGCCACAGTGGTCTATTGTGAAGTGCCTCCAAAGCCAGTAATGCCACTTTATTACCAAAAACCATGGAAGAGTAGTAAGAGGTTTGCTTCTTGCAACACTGTAAAACTCTGGAGGCTTTTGTTCACTGCGCTCCATGAGAATAAATATATTTGACTTTGCTTTAATGCAATTGCTTCTGCTTATAGTTGACATGAAACTAAAGGAGAAATTTAGAATTCTGAGCAAAATGCTCCCTGATGATGTCACCTCATCACACATTTGCTGAGGAAACTAAGAATGCTTTGACTCTGCTCCAGTGATGCTGCCCAGTGCAGCTCTGGCTTTGAGGTCCCAGGTCACAGTAGCATGGTTGTTTCACCCACCCCACTACCCTGGTGCACATATCTACCATGTCAGCACAGAACAAATTTACCTCCCCAGTCACACTGAGGATTATATATTTTTAATAATTGTTGCATTCAGGAAAAAAAAAAAAAAAAATAGTTTTTGATATTGAGTTGCAGGTAACTAATTTTTCTATTTCAATTTGTTTCATTTTAAGTGTATATATAAAGAATAACTTTTTTTAATACCCAGTCTTGTAGTGGTAGCCATTGTGTAACTACTTGATTTATATTTTGTCCTGAGAAGAAAAGTCCTCATGCTTTTCAAATCTCAGTCTGGTGGCTTACAGGAAGAGCCGTGGAACTAGAGGAAGCAGAGAGAGGTGAACTATTTGTTTGCATCTAGCTGCTTTTGCAGATTCCCTTGACTTGTTTATTTGTGCCCTTGTCAGTCAGGAAGCAGCAGTGCCTCCACTGAAATCAGTTAATGAGATTTCTTCTGCCAGGACCTGCGTTTGCATGGCAAGAATGAAACAGCTTTGGTGGAGTGTCTGTGCACTGGTTAGTGCTGAAACTAGGGGGAAAGACACAGTAGAAATAATTTATTGAAAGATGAAAAGGTAAGTAGGCATTATGCAAGTTGCATACAGAGGCCTAAAGGATTCACAGTCAAAGACAGAAGAACTGGTTTGGAAAACAGGCTCTGGAGAGGAGTGATAGGAAATTACATCAATGGAGATTAGTGAAACATTCTTTATGGAAAACCTATATACATGCTGCTTTTGTAAGC
>NW_020957387.1:0-3273 GCF_003031625.1 Empidonax traillii | reverse complement strand
ATATATCAGTTTCCATCAAACAGTTTTGATAAGCTATTGTTGCCTAAATGGCTGTGGGGGAAAAAAGACTCCAAGCCAAATTAGGTAGGAGATAAAAATAATATATAAAGGCTTTAATGAGCCCCCAGGCTTTCAGGAATATCACCAATGCGCGCACTTGAATACAGGTGTTTACAGTTTTTATAATGATTTTCACCCAATCCCCGGCCACCGCCCAGGTTCTGCCCCCGACATGCCTCCTGGTAATTGAGTCTGGGGGCATTTTGGAACTCCCCTTTCTTCATCTTCCTCAGAGCACGTAATGTTCTTGGAGGCCTTCCAGAGCTCTAGACCTGAAGGTTGTTGCATCTATGGCTATATCTTCTTGAACAGATTTTAGGGTGTTCTCTACAATTCTACCTTGAAAATGAGACTAAACAGGCCAGTGGAATTTAGGGGAATTGATATGGGAATGGGTAACAGGGTTTGCTATGTGTGGCTGGTGTGTTAAAGGGTAAAGGGATAACATATTGCTACTTTAAAATCTACATTTACTATGTAACTACTTCTAAAATCTACAAAATTAAAAAAATCAAAACTCCAAGGTATCACTATCTTTACTTCTAACATGAGCCTGAAGTCAGTGTCTGCTCTCTTCTCTGGATGCAGACCTTGAAGATTCAGTGCAGAAAAAATTTTACAAGAGGTCCGAAAATGAACAACTAAGTAAATTAGGACTCATTCTGAAACAAGTTGACTTAAGGGATATAGCAGAGATTATGAAAGTGTAACCAGCAGGGAAAGTGTGGAAAATAGTTGAAGCCAGTAGGAAACAAGTTCAGAACAAAGGGATTTTTTCCACTAAAGGAGTGCTATCCAGTGAAATTACCTGGCAAAAGAGTCTAAATGTTTATGTAGGTGCCAGGGGAAACTAGACAGTGGAAGAAAAATCTAGCAAGGATTACTAATTACTAATGCATTCAACCATCACCTATGGCTGTATAGCCTCTTTGAAGTCAGAAAATCCCTCAGTTTCAAATGGAGTTTATCCTGTTCTTACACCCTTTCTTTTAGGCATGCATTGCCTGAATTATTGCTTAATTCATCATCTCAGAGGCAGAGATATTAGAATATCTGCACCTTTTATTTCATACCTTACAACTGCCCTTACGCAAACCAGGCATCTGGAAAGCCCCAGGAGGACAACCAGAAGAGGCCCATACTGCCAGGATCCTTTAGACTGACAGGCTTTGAATTTCTTTTCCAAGTACTTTTAAGTAGCCTTCTTTCAGTTTAGCTT
Organism: Empidonax traillii; assembly: GCF_003031625.1. NCBI lineage: Eukaryota > Metazoa > Chordata > Aves > Passeriformes > Tyrannidae > Empidonax > Empidonax traillii. The sequence continues at coordinate 1,994 of NW_020957387.1, read as the reverse complement.
TAACTATTAGATGGAAGTTTAACTTAAACCATTCTAGACCATTAAAAGATTCTAAGATACACTTAGAACAGGTCCACACAGAAGGTAACACATTTAAATAATCTGATAGAGGTAATACTTTAGCTCAGAGGAAACCCAACTAATATTAACATGTGATTTTATAGCTGAGAAGGCACATAGAAAGCAAATTTGAGAAAGTCAAAAAGGCAACCCACTTACTTGCAGTCCCTACTAAGGCTGATGGAGACACAGAGCATCTTACAACTACATAGCTAGTGAAAGCTGATTGCCCATAGCTCTCCAGATAAAGCAAACTAAAAGTCCAGTGCTTCTTTTTATGGCTTGTGAACATACTGTGCATTCCTCTAGTATATGTTCAGTCCTAAAGCACCCTATTTCCAAATAAATAAGAAGAGGGATGTGAAAAAGGTTCTGTTAAAGAGCAAGGAGAAACTGAAATAAAAACAACCTCCATGCAAAAAAGCCTGTACTTATTTATTCTTCTGGATTTTTCTTCGGTTGATAATAATTATTTTCCTTCATTTTTTTTTGTTTTTGCTGCAGTTTTCATTGGTTTAGGATGTTGTGGGGGGTGTTGTTTTTTTGTGGTTTTGGGGGGTTTTTTTAATCTTCAAGGAATAAGAAACTTGTTAGCAAATCTACCTGACAGATTTACAAACCATCAGATGTCCTGATACCATGAAATAAGTTAATTAATAGGCTCCATTCCTTGCAGAAGATAACTTAGAAAGGGAGGAGCAATCATGCAATCAAATGCTGACCTGTAAAAAACCAACAAATTCACTGAGAAATTCAGAGATATGCCCAGTGTTCCAAATCACTTATACAGATCAATAAATAAATATGAGAACAACTACTCATTTCTGCTGTATTATTGACATTTCTGCTCATGATGCAGACTGTAGCAGTTACTTGTGTCAAATGGACACCAGCCCTTTTTGTGGATTGATGTGACATTCACCAACTTCCAATCATCTAGGACCTCCCCAGAGAGCCAGAACTGTTGGTAAATGATGGAGAGCGGCTTGGCGAGCTCTTCTGCCAGCTCCCTCATCACCCTTGGGTGGATCTCATCAGGTCCCATAGACTTGTGGCTCAGCAGGTTGCTGTTTCCTCCTTGATTACAGGGAGGCTATGCAGCTACAAGAGAAAAGTGCAATCCTGCCTTCACAACCTTTCACATTATTTATAGAATGTCCTTACTGTGCTCAAAATATTCTGATGCTGGTCTTTACTGTAAACTGCTCTGGATGCACAGCTCTAAACCTGAGAGCATCTCTACAGTAACAGCACATATTGTTAGCCATTTGATTTTTGAGAGACTGCCTGGCAGCACATCTCATGGGGAGACAGACAACATAGATGGAGTTGACCTAAACCCAATTGATCTCTGATCAGCTAGAGCTTCACCGGAGCAATCTGACACACTTGGTTATCTGGAAGGGGAGGCTTATCTTGATAGGACAAACTTATTAGATAATAATACTATAAAATAAAATGCCTACAAGAAGTGATTTATCTACAGATCTATTTTGGCAGCTCTCATGCTAACAAACATAAAAGCAGGCAATTAATTATTTTTTTCACATGCATGATTTCCTTGGAAAACTGCGTAGTCCACACCCTCACATGGCATGTGCAAAGTGAGCAAATTTTGCCAACCTATGTGAATCATCCAGGCCTTTAAGGATTACATTTTCAACTGAATGTGAGATATCAGGGAAAAAAAACAAAACAAAACAAAACCAAAATCATAAAACAAACCCAAAACAACCCTGTGGGGTAATCTGCACTCTATGGTGGACTTTTCCTCTTTCACGGAAATTTGACTATGTATATATATAATCATGTTCTAGTTAGCTGCCAGGTTCTCAGTGTAGATCTCACTGCAGCAGAGCTGATGATAGCAATTCTCATAATTAGATCTGCCTAATCACCAGCAGTAACATATCTCTTTTTTTTGTAATACCTTA
>NW_020957386.1:29548-33310 GCF_003031625.1 Empidonax traillii | reverse complement strand
CATATTTGATGTATATTACAGTTATATACAGTTAAGATGCTATGTACACAGCAAAAGGGAATCCAAACACCCCCGAAGGGATAGGGAAAGGCGAAAAAGGAACAAAAGGGGACAAAAAGGGACACCGAATAGATATATGCAATCACACCCAAGAATTAGCAAAATAACTAGTAAAACAAATCTCACCACGTCCCTTAAAAAAGCAGAATTGGTAGACACTGCCAGCACTCTCCAAGCCTCCACATGTCAGGCCAGCGGTCGCTGCAGGCCTCAGCCTTAGATAAGCGAGAGCAACGCAAGGACTCACTGTTCCCGAACCTCGCCAGAAGAGAAGAGAGAAAAGACCTCTCCTCCCTTCTTATTTCTACCCTGATTTATGTAAAAATTGTATGGAATACTGGGAATACTGTCCCTTCCTTGGTTACAAACTGGGGCCACCAAGGACACCTAGATTAAAAGAACCACAGTGTCTGACAATCCATCAGACTTTATCCCTATCCCCACCTTACCATTCCCTCATCCAAGCCCCTGGACTCAAAGCAGCCTTGGGCCAATCTGAGCTTCCTGCACTAACGGCTGGACCTGCAGGTTTCAGCTCCTTGGCCCCAACTCCCACCTGCTTGGCTTGGAGAAAGAGCTGCACAAGACAGTGGGTTTCTGTGGTTGGGTTTTGGTAGCAGGGAGGCTGCAGGGGTGGCTTCTCTTAGAATCTGCCAGAAGCTTCCCCTGTCCCATGGAGCCAATGCCAGCTGCTCCAGGATGGAGTTCCTGCCACTGGCCAAGGCTGAGCCACTTGGGAGTGACAGTAACACCTCTGGGATAACATATTTCAGAAGAGAGGAAATTTGCACAAAAGAAATTGCAGCCTGGGAAGAGCAGAGTGAGAACATGGGATAACAACACAGACACCAAGGGCAGTGCAGGAGGAGGGGCAGGAGGGACCCCCCAGGAGCAGGGGAAGGACTCAGAGCTGAGGCCCCTGCAGCCCCTAGGGGAGCATCGGGGTGCAGAGACCCCCCAGCAGCCAATGGAGGAGCCCACGCTGGAGCAGGGGGATGCAGGAGGGAGGCTGTGACCCCATGGCAGGCCCAGGATGGAGCACGGTTCTCTAGGAGACCTGTGGCCCCTGGAGAGGGAAGCCCAGGCTGGAGCAGGTTTATCCTGGGAAGGACTCGTGGCCCCTGTGGGGGACCCACACCAGGTCAGCTCATCCCTGAAGGACTGACCCCATGGGGGAGGGACCCATGGGACAGCAGGGTGGGAAGAGCTGCTGCCTGAGGGATGGACTCACATTGGAGAGTCCATCCAGGACTGTGTCCCTTGGGAGGGACCCCACGGGAACAGGGGAAAAACTCAGAGCTGTGGCCCCCCTGTAGCCCCTGGTGGAGACCAAAGTAATGCAGGTGTCCCCCTGCAGACCATGGGGGACCATCGGGGTGCAGAGATCCCCCTGCACCCCAGGAAAGAGTAACCCACAGGACAGCAGAATAGGAAGAGCTGCTGCCCGAGGGATGGACTCAAACAACACCTGACTACAACCCCCTTCCTCGTCCCCCTGCACTGCTGGGGGGAGGAGGGAGAGCTGAAAAGGAGGGAGGGGTGGGGGAAAGGTGTTTTTAAGACTATTTTATTTCTCACTCTTTGGTTTTTATCCTTTTAGGAATAAATTTATGTACTATCCCTACTTTGAGTCTGTTTTGCCCATTAGGAAGCGACTTTCTCCCAACCCTTATCTCTACTCAGGAATCCTCAGCTGGTTTCTTTCTCTCCTCTGTGGAGTTGCAGAGGGAAGGGGAGGTAGTGGCTTTTAGTGAATGTTCGAAACCCAGCCAGGGTCAACCCACTACACCAGCCCATGTGCTTGAGGCCCTTTTGTGATGTCACAGCCTACCCTCTCCATTCCGGATTAGCCTTGGCAACCAAAGAACCAACACCCTACACCCTCAAAGTGAGGCCCCACCCGTGTGCCATGGGCCCCTTTGTGATGTCACAGCCTGTCCTCTCCATTCCAGAATAGCCCCTGGAAACCAAAGAACCAACATCACAGAATGTCACAGTGCAGCCCCCCATCTACCATGGCCCCTTTGTGATGTCACGGCCTTTCCCCCAGGAAAGAAAGCCTGTAACCTTCAGGTTTCAGGTGGAGTTGGTGGGCCACCCTGGGCACTTGTAGTGGTTCTTTGTCCAACTTGGGACAGCACTCCATGGACAGCAAGAGCTTTCTGTCCTGCCACCTTTTGTCTCAGAAGAGTATTTGTCTATATTCAATTTTGGGAGTCACCCCTGGAAGTTCAGTGAGGGCTCCCAAAAGCAAACAACAGCATTTCCACCGAGGGAAGAAAGCCCTTCCCTGGTCTGTCATGTGCAGTTGGGGGGCACTGTTGTCAATCCATGGGCAGCAAGAGTGTTCTGTTCTGGCAACCTTTATCTGGCAGGAATCTTTGTCCACATTCAAATTTGGCAGTTGGACTGACAATTCCAGCGCGGGGCTCCTGCAAGCGAACGACAGCCCTGCCCTCCAGGAATGAAACCCCTTACCCTCGGCCTCTTTTCCTCTTCCTTCAAATACAACCTGCAGGGCAGCTTTCTGCCATCTCTTCTCTTGGGAATTGTGAAGATAGACCTGCTCCCATGTTTAACGCCTCAGGCAAAACCACCCTGTTAACAGCTTTCCCAACTTTCCCCAACCTTTCCTAAAGCTGACATGTGGAAAGAACTGTTGTAATATTATTAATATAATAAATAAGGAGTCTGCATGGGCCAAGGGACACCGATATTGTGTGTAACAGAATGCTTTATTGGGAGAGAGCAAAGGCTTAAGTAGCAGTTTTGAATTGTAACACCTCCCAACAGGTAACCCTCTCAACCAATCCTGCCAAGGTTCTTCACTGCTCATGTGCACCGGGGTCCCGCAGACTTTGTTTCCCAGAGTGCTCCAGTGGCACTCCTGAAACCCCAAACGCTGCATCTCCCCCCGTTTTATTACAACAAGATACAGAACAGTGCAATTCTGAAACCTTTTAGCTAACTATTTTTTAACAAAACGTTTCCCATTTACAATAGTAACTTTATTAACTGTATTAACTTTATGGACCTGCTGATTGCAGCAAGTATTTACTTAAAGCTTTCTTTCAGGGGCCTTGAGGAAAACTTGAAAAGAATCTTAAACTTTATTTTCCTAAGGGTTTTAGTGCAACTGGGTAAAACCAAAAACTTTATTAAACAATAACTTTATTAACCTTAGGATTGAGTGCAACTGGGTAGATCAAAAACTTTATTAATGTGATGGTCTATGTATAACTGGGTGTCCCAGTTTAAATGTGACACAGGTTTTTTGCTGAGGATGAGTTATGAGAAAAGACCCAAACTCCTCCCTCTAAGCAATTATAAGTCTGAAATTAAGAGGTCCTGATTGAGGGAAATAAATTATGGAAAAGGAAAAATACCAGCCCTTTATTAAAAGGCATGTGTGCATTGGCAGAAACAGTGAAAGAAAACAAGTAAAATGACCAAACAATACTCCTAATCCCACAAATAACCTCCTTCAAAAAAACCACAAAACAGTAAAAAGGGAAAGAAAAAAAAAAGTCAACATTTCAGTTGGTGCTCTTTGGTGCAATTCTAACCACAGGCAACAGGGGGTGCCGTTGGGTCACTAAAGATGCAGAGCTTGTAGTGTCCTGTGCCAGTCACCAGGGGGCGCTGTTGGATCACTGGAAATTCAGAGCCTGCAGTTCTTTCTGCTGGCCAGCAGGGGGCGCT
>NW_020957386.1:22985-24129 GCF_003031625.1 Empidonax traillii | reverse complement strand
GTTGCCCAGGAGGGCAGCCAGGGAGATGCCCAGGAAGAGCCAGAAGTGCAGCAGCTGCAGCTCCCGCCTGTCTGAGAATGCCAGCAGCAGGAACTGGGCCATGGAGCTGCTGTTGGGCATTTGCTGCTTCCTCAGAGTGTTTGGATCTGTTGAGGAGGAGAAGTCAATGCTGAGTTAGACCAGGCTGCTTCGGCCAAACAGGACACGTCTCACAGCCACCCCACTCTCAGGCTCTCTCTCTTCACTCAGAACTTCCTGCAGCTCCTTCCCCTGAGCTCTGGCTGTTGCTGCCAGAGAGGACCACTGGAAGCCCAAATGAAAAACTGAGCTGAGGGAATTCTTTGTGTTTGTTCCCCCACTTGCACCCGCCACAGTTAGGAGTGGCTGTGGATGTTGGAAATCCCTGACATTTCCATGGCACTGCAGGTCAAGTCCTGTGGGTTCTGAGGGCACAGGGACAGTCCCTCAGTGCAGACAGGAGAGCTGCTGTGCCCATCAGTCTGTGCTCAGCTGCCCTGTGCTGGCAGCTTGGAGCTGCAAGAGCATCACACTCAACTGTTCCCTTACACAGAAACTGTACAGATAGCCAAGAATTTGTGTCCAAAGAACAGATTATAAGCTACTCACTTTTTCATCTCTCCCCTCTCAGAGTGAGACACTACATGCTCACTGTAGCTGCCCAGAGCATTTCCATGGAGTTAGCACTGAGCAGTTTTCTCCACAGGGATCCTGTGCAGCACAGAGATACTATGGCAGAGCTATGCCCTCCTGGAGGGCACCTGCAGCCCTGCAGGACACCCAAGGAAACAGCTGAAGAGCCTGAAGTTGCCTGCAGGGCACTTGGGCACTTTGCTCCCACAGACACATCCCCACAGCAGCACCCAAAGGGTTTGTGTCTTCACAGGAATCTGCCCCCCCAAACCCCACACTGGCTCAGAAAAGCCAAGGGTGAGAGCAAGGAGAGCCCAGGCAGCAGGGGATGGCAGGGAAATGCCCCAGTGCTGCTGCCAAGGGAGGAGGGACAGGCAGAGCCAGATGGAAATGAGGGCCTTGTCCTTGCCTGGGCTCTGGCTGCTGCAGGGCAATGCCCAGCCCAGCCCCCGTGGGCCTGAGGGCAGAGGCTCTGCTTGGGCTGGCAAAGGAG
>NW_020957386.1:14959-16567 GCF_003031625.1 Empidonax traillii | reverse complement strand
AGAGCTGAGCAGATCCAGGTCACCTCCCATTGCTCTGCCAACCCCCTGGGCCTGCTCTGGGCCCTGCAGCTCCTTGCCCTGCTCCCAAGGGCTCTGGGGGTGCTTCATGCTCAGGCCTTGGGCTTTAGAGCTCAGGGTGGGGATTGGGCACAACTTGGGCAGGTTTGTTGTTCTGCTGGCAGGGTCTGGGTCATGATTAGGGTTTGGGGGTGGATTAGGATTAAAGCTTGGCTTTTCCTACTAACAGTACAGGTTTGAGATTTTGGACATTAGACCACAATTAAGAGTCTGGGTTTCATCTTTGTCTTTGAGGTCAGTGTAGGGTGTAAATTAGAGGAGTGGATTTCTTTCAATGGCAGTGGCAACACTTTTAGTTTTGGGCTTGAAATTACAAAGAGGGAAAAGGTCCATCAGGAATGTTTGCTCAGTCAGTGTTTCACTACCCTCAGCACTCCCTGTACCTGGTTTTACCTCATCACAATCTTTCTTCTATTTTGGCCAAACCCCTCTTTCTTCCCCAAAATCCCATCCCTTTTGTCCCCGTTCCTCCTAATCACCCCGAGACTTTCATCTGGGTGGGCTCAGCTTTGTGCTGATGTTCTGCAGCCTCCTGGAATTACGGGGCCATTGGGACACTGCAGAGCCTTTTGGAGCCAAAGGGACCCTGGGACACTGGGGAACCTCAAGGAATCTTGGGGCCATTGTGATTCTGTGTGATCCTAGGTCTTGCAGAGAGCAGGGCTGGCAAACAGCCCAGGGCTGGTCATGGGATGGGACCATCAGCAGGAAACACTCTGGACATGCCAAAGGTGCAGGAAATGGCCCTGACAGTGCTGGGAGCAGAGACTGTGCTGTCCCCAGGCAGGGGACACTCAGGGTGCTGGAGCTGAAGCAGCTCCACATTCCCTTTAGGGACAGCTCCACTGATGAGATCTTACTGTCCTAGTCCCTGCTGTCCTGCTGGGCAGGGAAAGGGCTGGGCCAGAAGGCAGAGCAGGGATGGAGCAGACAGGTTGAAGTGTCCTCAGGGCAAAGCAAAGGTGCAGTTCTGACTTGGTCACTCCATGTCCCTCCATGGAGGGACAACCAACCTCTTGCAGGTGGGGTGAGAGCCCAGAGCTGGCAGTGGGGGTTGCAGGGGCTGCTCTGTGCCAATGGCCCTGGGGCACCTTGCCAGGCTGTGCATGGAGCAAAGACACAGCCCAGCCCCTGCTCTGCTGGGCCCTCAGGGCTGTGCCAGGAGCTCTGGCTGTGCCAGGACACTGCTGTGTGCCCCCACCCTGCACACTCCCACTCTGAATGGGCACTGGCATTTGCTTTGCCAGGGCATTCCTGGAGCACATTGCTGACAGGGACTGCGGAGGGAGAGTCAAGCCCTCCTTGGCTGCCCTCAGGAGATGCCCTTTGCTGATGGCAGTGCTTGTGGGGACGGAGGAACACACAACGACCTCACGATCAATAAGCGCGTTCGATTTATTATCTATAAGGCAGTCATTTTATAACATGTGTAATAAGCTCATACATATTGCAAAAGCTAAGCTCAGGATTGGTTGGCCTTTAATATTGCTTACATACTGCTGAAGTTATGTCTGGAGTTTTAGTCCCTTT
>NW_020957386.1:7790-9045 GCF_003031625.1 Empidonax traillii | reverse complement strand
GCAGGAGTGTCCTGGTGTCACTGCAGGAGAGTTCCAGCCCTGCAGCAAGAGCACAGAAGAAGTGACCCAGTGCATGCAGTGCCCTCAGAAGATCCCACAGCATCCTGGAGATGCTGTCAGGGAGCCCAGCTCTGCTTCACAAGTTGCCAGTGCCTGTCCCTGCCTGTGCTCAAAGGGCTCCCACCCCCAGGACTGTGCTCAGAGAGCACTCAGGCCTTGCAGCCAGAAAGGGGCTCAGGAGGACAGTGTGGAAGTGGAAAGAGCAGCTTTGCTGCTCTCTGGTAGTGCTGCTGTGCTGGGATTTTTGTGCCCTTGCCCTTTGCAAATCCCCCCTGTCCTGCAGTGTGCTGTCCTTCAGGAACAGCTAAGAAGGGTCTTGGACAAAGAACGCACTGCAGGGTCCTTAATTTTGTTTAAATACGCAGAGAAGACAATTCATAATTTATATATCTCTGAATCAAATTCAATCGAGAGATGCTAAATTAGGAGGCCGATACATAAGAATATTTCATTGAGAAGAAAATTTTTGCAAGAAGACCCTGATGACCTCCATCAAAAACCTGAGCAGAAAGGCTGGGCCCTTAGGGAGTCCCACTGTGAATGCTACACACTAGAAAGCAGTGAATTTATTGCTCTTGAAAAGCTTCCAGTCATCATTTTCCTTATGGCATCCCTGAGATCCTGGTTCCTTAGGCTGTAGATGAGGGGGTTCAGGGCTGGAGGCACCACCGAGTACAGAACTGATACCACCAGATCGAGGGAAGGGAAGGAGATGGAGGGGGGCTTCAGGTGGGCAAACACTGAAGTGCTGATAACAATAGAGACCACGGCCAGGTGAGGGAGGCACGTGGAAAAGGCTTTGTGCCGTCCCCCCTCAGAGGGGATCCTCAGCACAGCCCTGAAGATCTGCACATAGGAGAAAACTATGAAAATGAAACATCCAAATGCAGAAAAGGCTGTAACCACCATGAGCCCGATTTCTCTGAGGTAGCCTGAGTGTGAGCAGGAGAGCTTGAGGATGTGTGGGATTTCACAGAAGAACTGGCCCAGGGCATTGCCCTGGCACAGGGGCAGGGAAAATGTATTGGCTGTGTGCAGCAGAGCATTGAGAAACCCAGAGGCCCAGGCAGCTGCTGCCATGTGGGCACAAGCTCTGCTGCTCAGGAGGGTCCCGTAGTGCAGGGGTTTGCAGATGGCAACGTAGCGGTCGTAGCACATGATGGTCAGGAGGGAAACCTCTGCTGACATGAAGAAT
>NW_020957386.1:0-1429 GCF_003031625.1 Empidonax traillii | reverse complement strand
ACGCCAGATTCCAACCGAAGTCATCAATAAGATCACAGCAATGGCTCCACTGACAAACAAAAAAGAGGCAGAAGCTTTTCTGGGGGCCATAGGCTTATGCAGGATGCACATCCCTGAGTACAGCCAAATTGTGAGCCCTCTTTACTTGGTGACCCGTAAAAAACCAATTTCCAGTGGGGTCCTGAACAAGAGCAGGCTTTCAGGCAGATCAAGCAAGAGATTACACACGCCGTGGCTCTTGGCCCAGTCAGGACGGGACCAGATGTAAAAATGTACTTTACTCTGCAGCTGGAGATAAAGGTCCCTCCTGGAGCCTCTGGCAAAAGGTGCCTGGTGAGACACGAGGGCGACCACTTGGCTTCTGGAACTGAAGCTACAGAGGATCTGAAGACAACTACACCCCTATGGAAAAGGAGTTCCTAGCAGCATATGAAGGCATACAAGCAGCCTCAGAGGTGATTGGCACCAAAGAACAGCTCTTCCTGGCACCCCAACAACCAGTGCTGAGTTGGATGTTCAAAGGGAAAGTGCCTTCTACACATCATGCCACCGATGCTATGTGGAGAAGTGGATTGCTTTGATTATGCAACATGTCTGAATTGGGAACTCGAATCGCCCTGGAATTTTGGAAATCATTACTAATTGGCCTGAAGGTGGGAACTGCAGTTTGGCAGATGAGGAGGAAGAAGAGCCAGTGAGTCGAGCTGAAGAAGCTCCACCATATAATCAGCTGACAAATGAAGAGACACTCTATGCCCTTTTCACTGACGGTTCTTGCCATATTATATGAGGGAACCGGAAGTGGAAAGCAGCTGTTTGGAGTCTCACCCGACGAGTGGTGGAAGCCACTGAAGGTGAAGGCGAATCGAGTCAGTTTGTGGAACTCAAAGCCGTCCAGTGTGCCCTGGACATCACAGAATGAGAAGGATGGCCAAGGCTCTACCTCTACACTGACTGATGGATGATAGCCAATGCCCTGTAGGGATGGCTAAAACGGGGCAAGAAGATGAATTGGGGACATAGAGGAAAACCCACCTGGGCTGCTGATTTGTGGCAGGACATCAGTGCCAGAGTGAAGAAGCCGAATTTGAGAGTCCATCATGTCGATGCCCATGTGCCCAAGGGTCGAGCTAATGAGGAACAGGCTCATAACAGACAGGCAGACTGAGCTGCACAGGTTGAGGTGTCACAAGTAGACCTGGACTGGCAGCAAAAGGGAGAATTGTTCCTAGCTCAATGGGCCCATGATGCTTCAGACCACCAGGGCCGAGATGCCACCTAGAGATGGGCACGAGACTGAGGGGTGGATTTAACCATGGACACTATTTCCCAGGTTATCCACGACTGTGAAACCTGTGCTGCTATCAAGCAGGCAAGAAGATTGAAGGCCCTATGGTATGGTGGATGCTGGGAAAGGTATAGATGCAGA
>NW_020957385.1:32309-33351 GCF_003031625.1 Empidonax traillii | reverse complement strand
GGCCTCCCCATGGCCCCAATTTCCCCCTTGACACCCCGCATTCCACTTTCCCCAAACCCCTCCCCACTGTCCCCAAACTCCATCCCTGATGTCCCCAACCCTCCATCTCCCCCCAGAAGGCCCCCCTGGACCCTCTGACCCCCAAAATGGCCCTTCCCCTACACTCACAGAAGGCCCAAGGGCATCAGAGGACACTTTGGGGACACTTAGGGGGCTTTGGGAGGGGCACTGGGGGATTACTGGGGCATACTGGGACACACTGGGAGGAACCAGGAGGCACTGGGAGGGACTGGGTGATTACTGGGGGATTACCAGGACACACAGAGGGACACTGGGAGGTTACTGGGTGCTCACTGGAGGATCATTGGGCCATACTGGGGGGCAGTGGGAGGTCACTGGGAAAAACTCAGTGGTCACTGGGGGATTTACTGGGCCATACTGAGAGCCACTGGGAGGTCACTGGGCTATACTGGGGGCACTGGGATCCCCTTACCCAGATATGGTTCATCTCCCTGCAAAGACTTTGGGAGGCACCGCCAAGACCCCTCCCCTGAGGGCTTGGGGGACCCCCTGAACCCCAATGATAGGCTTTAGGGACCCCCTGAGTCCCTGTCCCTGTAGAATCTCTGTGTGCTGAGTTTTGGGGGTCTCTGGGGTTCGGGGGGAGCATCAGGACCCGCTTTCCCTGCGGTCGGTCCGCCAAGCCGGCAGGGGGCGCTGTGGCATGAGCGGCAATGGCGGCGCCGCGCAAAGCCTGATGGGAGTTGAAGTTCGCTCATGCGGACTCCGCCGGCGCCTGCGCAGTGCAGCCATGGCGTTTAAACAGCCCCCCGCCTCCCCCGGAGGGTTCCGAAACCCCCAGCCCTTTCAGGGACCTCCTAAACCCCTTCAGGCACCTTCACCCTCCCCTCTGAGCGCCCTCAGGACACCAAATCCCCTCCGCGACCCCCTGAGATCCCGCGTGGACTTTAAAACCTCCTCGGGAACCCCCGAGCCCCTCCTCTCCACTCTGCCGAGCCCTCCAGCCTTCCCGCCCACAGCC
>NW_020957385.1:24339-25720 GCF_003031625.1 Empidonax traillii | reverse complement strand
GGGTGTCACAGGGCCCTTTGTGACACGGTGGGCATCGCCGATGGGATGGAACAGGGCCCTTTGTGACACGGGATGATATAAGCACTGGTGTTGACGCAGCCACCCCTCAGTGCTCCTCGGAGCGTGCGACGGGACAGACGGGACAGAGCGGTGCTGTGCGGAGCCCCCGCACAGACAACTCGTTCCTTGCCCACCCGAAGCGTTTTTAAAGCATTTTCTTTAGTGCGAGTGTCCTCGAGGCCAGACCGTGGGATTGGTGACCCGAAGCTCTTGTGAGGTGTCTCCAGTCCCTGCGGCAGGTGCCCTTGAGGCCGTGCTCTGGGGCTTCGTGCCCCGGAGCTTTTCGCTGGCGTCTCCATTCCCTGCAGCAGGTGCCCTCGAGGCCCGACTGTAGGATGGCCGGGGGACGCTTCAGCCTGGCCAGGCTGCTCAGGAGGAAACAAAAGAAGGCAGGCCCTGGGCCTGCCCCAGCAGAGCAGCCTGAGGAGATGGAGCAGTCCCAGACCCTGCAGGAAGGTGAGTGGCAAAGCTGGGCCACAGGGCTGGTGGCTGCAGCCAAATGGGCCTCTTCCCATCCCATTCCATCCCCTGTGGACATGGCCAGGGATAGGGAAGGGGGAAGAGGGCCCATGGCTGATCCCCCGGCAGCTCCATGCACTGGGCATCCCGGGGCTGGCCCTGCCTTTGGAGTGCAGGGCTGGGCTGTGTTCTCTGGGCTGTCCTGCAGCCCCTCAGCTCTGACTGTGCTCGATCTTTGCCAGATCCAGGCCAGGACCAGACACAACAGCAGGGCCGTGCCTTTGGCCGCTTCCGCAGGGCAATACAGGTACCTGCAGTGTGTCACAGGGCCCTTTGTGACACAGTGGGTGTCACCAATGGGATGGACTGGGGCAGGGTGTCACAGGGCTCTTTGTGACATGTGATGCCATCGCCCCCTGCTCTGCCTGGCACTGCTGACGGAGCTCTCCATGGCACATCCCTCTCTTCCCTGCCCTTTGTTCTCCTGCAGGCCTTTCTGACATCCTGGAGGCGTAGAGGGGCCAGGATCACACCAGCTGTGGTCGTGGCACAGCCGGACCCCACGCCGAGTGAGCTCAAACCAGAGCCAGATGTCGGCACCGTGTCGACTGATGGCAGAGCCAACGGTGACAGCGCGGTGACCGATGAGGTGACAAACTCCAGCACCGCGCTTCCTGAGCTCACCACAGAGGCTGAGGGTGCAACGGCTGAGGACAACGCAGACACTGACAGCATACCCACTGAGTGCCTGTCTGATGCTGCCAGTGTCGAGGATCTCTGGGAGGAAGTTGTCTCTGCTGAGGTAAGCAGCCTGTGGGCAGGCATTGTGTGGGCCCTCCAGTCAGGTCTGCTGGGCCCTGTC
>NW_020957385.1:15917-17153 GCF_003031625.1 Empidonax traillii | reverse complement strand
GTTTATGGGCAAATGGGAAAACAAAGGCAGAACCCGTGACCATCCTGGCTTAAGAGCGAGTTTTGGGTGTGCTTGGAAGCAAAGGAAGAAGCAGCACACACTGCCTGAGACACAGACACGTGCCCATCCCACCTTAGGGAGCACTGCCAGGCAGTGCCTGGAGACCGTGGCCAGGTCTGGTCCCCACAGTTCAGGAATCGCAGCCCCTGCATCAGACACAGTCAGAAATCAGACCAAAGGAGGCCAGAGGGAGGGGACCATTCCAGTCTGTCTTGGACATTGCTGCACAACAGCCACCGCTTCTTCCTGCACCTGCATCTGGGGTCTGCTGACACCAGAGCCACCCAGGCTGTGCTCTCGTGCCCAGAGGCTGTTCAGAGCAGGCAGGAAAAATGCTCCATGCACAGAGGAGAGTCCTGGACGTTGCTCACCAGAGCACCCTGCGGGAACAGGGATCTGGTGTCGGGGTTTGCTGCCGGGCCTGAAGGCAGGAGTTCAGGGATGAGAAGATGGCAGCAGCCAGGCTGTGTCTGCAGAGGGCCTGGGAGTCTGAACCTACACCTGGAAACACACTTGGAGCTGTAGTGCCTGTTCTACAAGGAACACAAGGAATTCAGCCTTGCCAGCGTTTCTGGAGTGTGTGTTGGTGTTCCACAAGTAAACTCCAGGTTTAAGTAATTGCCTCTGGAGGCAAGGGGCTTGCTCCTCGAGGAAAGGGCTTCCCAAAGAGTTCCACTGAGGTTGGTACAAGTGTCTCCCTTTGGCTCTCCGTGTCCTTTCACTCCTTGTGGCCTGTTGTGTTTTGTAGAGGGGCAGGGGAAGGGGGAAGGCTGTGAAGAGCAGGCTTGGGTTCTGCCTGTACCTGCAAAGCCAGAATCCCCATGGAATCATGGAATAGTTTGGGTTTAGCAGGGACCTTAAAGACCATCTCATTTCAACTCCCTGCCATGGACAGCGAGGGACGCCTTCCACTAGACCATGTTCCTCTGAGCCCTGTGCAACAAGGCCTTGGGCACCTCCACAGATGGGTGTCCACACCTCTGTGCAACCTGTGCCAGGGCCCCACCATCCTTACAGGCAAGAATTTCTTCCTAATGTCCCATCTGAACCTCAGTCTGAATCTCAGTTTAAAGCCATTCCCACTTGTCCTGGCACTGTATGCTCTTGGCAAACTTCAGTCTGAATTTGTGAATCTGAAAGATGGAGGATCTGGAGCAGAAGACTGAAAAAGCTGAA
>NW_020957385.1:7637-10526 GCF_003031625.1 Empidonax traillii | reverse complement strand
GGGGACCCCTGGGATCCCTGGGACAACAAGGTGGAGAACCTGGAGAGGGGGAATGTCTGGGAAGGAGGCACCCCAAAGGTGAGAGTCAGAGGAGAAGGGACCCTTGGGACCCCCAACACTCCCAGCATCCCTAAGTGGGACCCCCAACATCCCAGACAGGGGAGACCCTCTGAACCCCAGAGGGGAGAGACCGGAGAGGAGGAACTCATGGGAGAGATTTCTTTGGCTAATCTTCATATTTTGGAGTATTTTTTTTTCTCAATCTTAACTTTTTGCAGTTTAAGGGGGGGAGGTCATCTCTCTGTTTCTGAGGGTTTTTTTCCCTTGGTGGTTTGGGGTTTTCTGTTCTGAATTTTGGTGTTTTGGAGGTTTTTATGGTCCCAGGATGCCCGGTGAGTTCTAGGGATGTCCTTGGGCAGGAGGAACCCCCAAGCCAACGCGCTCAGCCCCTTTTTCCCCGCAACAGGATTTGTCCTTCCCAAAGCTTGGGTGGATGGAGGAGGAGGCTGCAAGGAAGAGGAAGCTGCCACGGGCCTCCCAGGCACGTGAGGAGGAAGTCAGTGCCCCTTTGGCCCTGTCTTGTGGTGCATCTGTTGAGCAGCCTTCCAGCAGGGAGAAGTCCTTCAGGTGCTTGGAATGTGGCAAGAGCTTCAGAAAGAGCTTCAGCCTGATCCGACACCAGCACATCCACACTGGGGCACGGCCCTACTCATGCAGGGAATGTGGGAAGAGGTTTCAGACCAGCTCACATCTCCTCAGGCACGAGCAGACGCACACAGGGGAGAGGCCTTTCCGCTGCACTGACTGCGGGAAGGGCTTCAAACAGAACTCCACCCTCGTCAGCCACCAGCGCATCCACACTGGGGAGAGGCCCTACAAGTGCGGGGAGTGTGGGAAGAGCTTCAGTGACAGCTCCCCTCTGACTCGACACCAGCGCATCCACACTGGGGAACGGCCCTACAAGTGCTTGCAATGTGGGAAGAGGTTTCAGACCAGCTCCAAGCTCCTCAGGCATGAGGAGACACACACAGGGGAGAGGCCCTTCCGCTGCACCGACTGCGGGAAGGGCTTCAAACGCAACTCCCACCTCGTTACCCACCGGCGCATCCACACCGGGGAGAGGCCCTACAAGTGTGGGGAGTGTGGGAAGAGCTTCAGCCAGATCTCCCACTTGACCAAACACCAACGGACCCACCAGTAAGGGAAGCCCCATGACTTCCCTGACTTTGGGGAGAGCTTCGGCTGCTGCTCCCTCCCAAATGACCCCCCTGATGGTGAGGCAACCCCTGGAGTCCAGTGACTGTCAGTCCATCCCTTTCTACCAGAAAGGGCCAGTCCCCTTTGCCAGGGGCAGGTTGTGCCAACAGAACCCTTCTTGGGGGGTGTGTGGAGATTCCTGCCTTGGCTGGGCCCCCCCAAGGTCACTGCTGGAGGTTGAGAGCAGAGATCTCCCCCCGAGCGTTGGTTTGGGGGAGTTCCATCCCTCTCTAATTCATAATTCTTGTTTTGGTGCCAGCTTGAGTAGAATTGCTTCAACAATTGCTTTAGTGTAGAGCACTGTCCTATCTTCTGCTGTCCTACTGGTAGTTTTAATGTTTGTATTGTGCAGTAAATAATTCTGATGAAGATGTTTTGTCTGATCATTTGTAACTCTAAGTAATTCATTTCTATCAATAGATGTGATTTGCCATCATTAAAACTTGGGGGACAAATATGTTTCAGTCCCACCTCTGTAATTTCTTTGAACTGAAAGTGTTGGCATAATCCAAGGCTGAGATTGGATCCAGCAGCCCCCACACCCCCTGGAAGTTGGGAACTTAGGGGGGCCACCCCTTTTCCCAACTCTTCTGTGCCTAAAGACCCCCATGGGACCGTCAGACCCGCCAGACCACCCCCCTTTTCCACCTTTCTTCCTGTTTCTCCCACTTTTCCATGGTCTAATGTTACAATCTGCTTAAATATTGCAGTAAGAACTTCAGATTTGAATATTCTTCTGAGCAAAAATAAGACACAAACAAGTTATTTGTTGATACCAAAATCCTGATTTTATTAATTGTTAAGAGATGCAGAGACAAAGGAAAAAATTTAAATAATTTATGAAATGCTTACGATTACTTCTAGAAGCAGAGAAAAAATACTACCATGCTACCTTTCCCCTGAGCTGGTGCGTGTGTGGGCGAGTAGCAGTTTTCTGCCCTTTTTTTTCTCTGTCTCTGCAGAGAGCTGACAGAGAAAGTTTGAGAGGAAGATTTTGATGGGCAGAAACAATGGAGAAACATAATCTTTGGCATTCATAAATTATCTCTTTGCTACAGATGGTTTCCATGGTAACCAATGTAACAATGGGAATGCATCATGGTTACCATGGTAACCTACATCACAATGAGAATGCACAATGGTTGCCATGGTAACCGAGGTAACAATGACAATGCATAATGGTTGCTATGGTGGAAGGGGGTACTTTTGATTTAGATGATCAATGGAGCATAGAGAGGTGAGAGAGTGATTATATTCGCAGTTAAAACCATCCAGAGTGTTGTACAAGGTGACTTTATTGCGCAAGTTCACTGTAAGGCCCATTGTGCCTTTAGCAAAGTCAACTGGATGTCCCCCATTATCAGAGCTGAGTTCCTCCTTGGCTTGGCTCCACTCTGCAAGAGAGATACAAATCCCCTTGGAACACAATGGGACAGGTCGTCACTAGGGCTGAGGAAGGTGATGGAGAGGAAGATGATGTGGGCAGGGGTCGTTGGCCCCTTGCCCTCCAGTGGGGCACGCCCAGACTGTTGCCATGAGGGGATGAACGGGCGCTGTTTGGCTGCCACTCAAGCCCCACCTTGTGCTGCGTCCTGGCCCTCCGTAGTGTAATGTAGAGCTGATGGAATGGGG
>NW_020957385.1:0-1482 GCF_003031625.1 Empidonax traillii | reverse complement strand
GTGATATCATGGGGGACATTGGTGACATCACAGGGGACAGTGGTGACATTACAGTGACAGCAGTGACATCATTGTGGACCAGTGACATCAGAGAACACTGGTGAAAACAAAGGGGCAGCCGTGATCTCCCAAGGACATCAGTGACATCACTGGGGACATCGGTGACTTCACAAGGACAGGGGTGACATTGCAGAGACACCAGTGACGTCATCGGTTACACTGGTGACATCACAGGGACAGCAGTGACTTCACTGGGGACCAGTGATGTCACAGGGGATTGGTGACCACAAAGGGACAGCTGTGATGTCACAGGGCTATCGGTGACATCACAGGGGACAGGGGTTACAACACAGGGGAGAGAGGTGACATCACAAAAACATTGGTGGCATCACTGGGAACAAGTGACATCACGGGGGCTGGTGACAACAAAGGGACAGCTGTGATATAACGTGGATGTTGGCAGAGGAGCTTCCAGAACAAACTGCACACAAATCAGGATGATTTACACAAATGTTCCGCTTTATTTACACAACCCAACCTCTTATACACTTTCACTGCCCCCCGGGGCGTGATCACTTTCACACTATTGGTTATTTGCTGTAACCCACGAACCGAGCGTGCATTACTGACACACTGCCTATTGGCTGCACACAGGTGTCCATGTGATATGAAGACATTGTTTTTCTCCTAAAACTCCTTATTTTTGTCCCAGGTTTCTCTTTGTTTGCATTCCTGCAGTCTGGTATCACTGCTCCTGTATCTTTCCACTGCCTGCAAAGAGGCTTCTGGCTATGTCAGGGGCAGGTCTAACTGAGGCCAGTTAGTATGGTTTGTCCATAGTGTGTCTTTTTTCAGCTCAGCACCCCACACATGGACATCAGTGACATCACTGGGGACATCGGTGACTTCACAAGGACAAGGGTGACATCGCAGAGACATCTGTGACATCATCAGTGACACTGGTGACATCACAGGGACAACCATGACATCACTGTGAGTACCAGGTTCACAAGGATACATCTGGAATAAAGACAAGTACAACAGTCATTCAAACACTACAAAATATCTTTTATTGCAGTGAGAGTTAAAAAAAACCCAAACTATTAGCAAAGAGAATCAAAAGTTAAAAAGAATATAAAACCCCCCCTGCTCTATCTATTGGTGTTCATACAATACTACGAACAGCCTCTATTACAGTATTAGCTAGTAAAAGGGGAATTAAAGGGCTACAATATTAGCTAGTAAAAAGGGAATTAAAGGGATAAAAAAAGGATATAAAACTCTTGTTTCTCAGTTGCTTCCTATCAATAAACTGTGCTCACCTGCACAGACAGGCCAGGCCTACCAGGCTCTGCAGGGCTGGTCGGTGCCCGTGCTTGGCGGGTGTCCCCGCGGAGCAGCACAGTGTGGATGGAAGGATGAGCATCGCTCCCCCCAGCAGTGCTGACACCCCATTCCATCAGCTCTACATTACACTACGGA
>NW_020957384.1:65297-69482 GCF_003031625.1 Empidonax traillii | reverse complement strand
TGCAGAGCTTTCAAAAATGAGGGGGTTTCGCTACCCCAGACCTTCATTTTGGGGGGGAAAAAGCAAAATCCAGCCTCAATATTCACTCAGGAGCTCGAGGGAAGGATGGGAGGGGGAGCATTTAGAGACATATTCCCAATTTTGCCCATATAAAAGGGATGTTTCTCCCTCTTATGTGCTCGTATATTCAGTTACAGGCTCCTATTTTTGAGGCTTAGATGAATGAAATAGGGATTTTTTAAAACATATTCACCACAGGCTTGGATTTATAATGATTATTCTAAATAATAATGGGATAATTCTGGCCCTAAACACCATCCCTGGGAATTAATCAGCACATGGAGGAGCTGAGGCAAGAGGCTGCGTGAATAATACCTTAATTTGGGGAGATTTGGGGATAAAAGCGCATTTTTTTGCACATTTAGGCCACGGGTTTGGGGGCTCTGGGGTTTGTTCCTGCCCTTGTGGGGTGTGTTAATTGTGCTTCATTAATTACAGCGCAGATAATGTGAAAAGCCCGTTGATATCTCGACGATCCTCGTGGTTTTCCACCCCTTGGCTCGTCAAGGAAGGAGAAAAGCACCGGGAAAAATGGCTTTAATTCCCTCCCAGCTCCCAAGAGCTTGAATATTCCATGCTATCCATCCACAGTGGGCTCAGTCAGGGACCTCCCTGATCCACCAAAAATCACTGGAATGGGATGTTTTAACCAGGGAAATGGTGCCTGGTGGGAACGCCAGGAAAGCTGAGTTTTGGGAAGGGGGTGCTTTCATTTCTCCTTCATAAAATGGGTTCTGTTGTGGAAAAACAAGTGGGAAGAGCCAGACCTGGATGGTGGAGGGGAAAGTTTGGGGTCAAACCCGACCTGTGGGGTCATCCCGTGGGATGGGGTTGGGGTTTTGACTCCTGGTGTTCCTGTTTTTCATGGAAAATTGCCTGTGAGGAGAGAAACAAGATCTGCAGTCAGACCCCTGCCATTTGATTTCGTTTCCCATCCCCAGATTTCGAGCCATGGAGGGATGAACTGGGATTTGGGAATGTGGGAGACGGTTTTCCATGGGGTAATTAGCCAAGGATAAGGTTAACAGGGAAAAAGGGAGAATGTGGCTTTGAAAACGGGCAAGTGGGTGGGAAAAGGGAGGGGATTTGCTGTCCAGGATCTCTCCCTCAGCACGGCTTTGCAGCAGGGATTGTGGGATGGAGCCAAGCCCTGGGATAGCAGGGAACGCTGCTGCTTTGGGGATGGGTTTGGATGAGCCCCCTGAGTGCCACCCTTCACCCCACTGATGAGCTCTGGGGAACAGTTTTCCAGCACCGGGAATGGGGCAGGATCCGGCCTTGGGGACCAGCTGAGCTCAGTGCACGGGATGGTCCCACCTGCTTCAGGATATTCCAGGTTTAACGAGCACTTTCTCCCCCAGTTTAGGGCTTTATCATCCCGACTGGGGTTTTTCCAACGATTTGGGGTTCACCCCATTTTGGGGCTGGCTGAGCCCCCTCCGAGGGCAGGAGGAGCCTCCTGCTGCTCTTTGCCTCTTCCCTCATTAATCTTGATTATGGAGCCCTCATGACCGGCCTCATTTCCTTGGAGATGCCTATCAGTCATGGAGCTGGAATCTGGGAAGAACTAATGAGGAATCACATCCTCCCCACGTTATTACCTGGCTAATTAGCGCCTGGACTGATTCTGGAAAGGTCAGGAGAAAGGAACTGAGAATTTTTACCTTTTCGAGCCTTTTTTTGGCCCAAATCAGCTTCGCTGAGGGCAGATGGAGGAGACTCACATGCCACACACTGCCCTGGATTTAAGCTGCTCCCGGAGGATGGCGCGTTCTGGACCTGGTTTTCCATGCTGGATGGAGCCCTTGTGGGGATGGGAAGGACAGGAGGGCGACAGCTTTGTCCTAAAATGATGATTTATTTTTTTAGGGGTGCCTGGAGGAAACGATCCAGCGAGAGGGGGGCTGGGGGAAAGCCCTTGTTTATTAAAAAAAACCCCATGGAATAATCATCTCTGCCCCCTGTTTGACTAGGGAAGGAGCATCGTTCTCTTCTGGCTCGGCTCATTTCCTCCCTTTCCAGGGCCCGGGAGCCCCGGGGCTGTCGAGTGAGGAGCCGCTACCAGCCGCTGGATTCACAGGGAATTAAAACCCAGGCGAAGCCCAAGCGAGCCCGACACCCCGCACAAACAGCGCGGCTTTTATCCACCAATTTACATCACTTACTGTCTCCTCCAATGTCCCGGCATCCCGCTGACGGCCCGTGAGCCTCCCCCCCGCCCTTCCCCGCGCTCCAACACGGGCTCTGGAGGCTGCCAGAGCTGCTTTGCCTCGGCAGGACGAATATTCCAGCTTGTTCCGTCTCTGCCTCTCCCACCGGGCCATGGTTTGTGCTCCGGGGGAAGGTTGTGCAGCCAAAAAGCTGAGCTGGAGCTGCAAAGGGCTGGAATTCAGGTTGTCGGGTGGGGGAGGGGGGTGTTTGGTTTTTTTTTTGGTTTTGTTTTTGTTTTTTTTTGGTTTTTTTTTGTCCTTATTTATTTGGATTTTTGGAGACAGCAGGGATATTAAATCCTGCTCCCCCAGCTCAAATCGTCACCTCTTCGGGCATTTCGCCCCAGGAAAAGGGGGAGGGGGTTGGAAATAAACCCCAGATGTAGAGGAAAATATCCCATCCCAGCTTGCCGGGGATGCTGAGTGACGGAGCTGGGGCTTTGTGGCTCGGCAAGGAGAGGGAGAAAATTCCATCTCGGCGGAGGCATCTCGGAGCAGCGGCTGTTACAGGAGCTGACAGCACCATTTGGGCCGGTTAAGCTGCCACGCCGGCTTTAAAACAACAACGGCGTGTTTAGCTGGCCTGAACTCGGCTTTACCTCCAGGTCAGCTCCTCAACAGGACGCTTGGGTTTGGGTTTTTTTAAGGATTTCCTGCGATACGGCCCTTCCAGGACCAGCCCCCGCTCCTCTGCCCCCAGGAGGGGAAAGCAAAGATGCTTTTCCTCGGGGGGGTCTCTCAAATCCACCAGCAAATAAACGTAGATTTGATTTCCAGACGGCTCCGTGCAACAACAAACCGGGGTTTTCCCAGCGGGTTCCAGGCAGAGGGAGAAGGGAGAGAAAACCCAGCTCACCCCAAGGAATTCCAGCAGCTCCTGCGTTGAATTGGGTGTGTTTTTGCACTGGTTGAAGCAGAGCCCGGCTGCTTTCAGGATTATTGAAGAAACAAACCTTAATCCACCAGTTTTTATCAGGCTGCTGTCACTGGTTGGGCCAAAATCTCAGCACAGGGGCTGTTCCCCATCCCCAACCCCCGGGAAAACTTTTCTCCTAATGCTTTTTTTTTAGCAAATATAAGTCTCAAAAGAGGATGCTGGGTTGTTTTTTGGGGGGTTGTGCACGGGGGTGGCTTTGTGCAGTTGGAAATAAAGGTTAAGATGGGCTTGAGGGCTGTAAGGAAAGCCTTTGGGGAGGCAGAGAGACCACACAGGACTGGAGGCAAATGGAGAGCAAGGGTAAAAAAAGTGAATTTTGGTCAAGAACGAGATGCAGTTTCTTCAGCACTTCTGCTCTTGGCAAGCCCCAGGCCATCCCACTCCCACCTGGGCTCTTCCTAAACAATCCTGGCATCTTTCCCTGTGCCCAGGAATTAATTAATTCTTGGGAGTTGGAGGAGAAAGAGGTTGTCTGCTTAGCAGGGCCGGGAAGGGCTTTGCATCCCTGCCAGGGTGGGCTTTGGGGAGACACAGAACAGCTCCAGGACTGGGTCCTCCTGCTGGGGGGCTCAGGGAGAAGGGAATTGCTGAAGGAAGGGGTGGGGGGAGGGAAACTGCTGCCCCAGGGCTCCCTGGGGATCCCTGCTCCTGCCTCCTGCCCCCCAACCCCCTGCCTGCATCCTGTGCCCTGCCTGCATCCCACATCCCTGCCTGCATCCCTCATCCCTTCCTGCATCCCTCATCCCTTCCTGCATCCCTCATCCCTTCCTGCATCCCTCATCCCTTCCTGCATCCCACATCCCTTCCTGCATCCCTCATCCCTGCCTGCATCCCACATCCCTGCCTGCATCCCTCATCCCTTCCTGCATCCCTCATCCCTGCCTGCATCCCACATCCCTGCCTGCATCCCACATCCCTGCCTGCATCCTGTGCCCTGCCTGCATCCCACATCCCTGCCTGCATCCCTCATCCCTTCCT
>NW_020957384.1:59148-61165 GCF_003031625.1 Empidonax traillii | reverse complement strand
CCTGCTGTTTCCCCCTCTCGGTGCCCCCCCAAATCACCCGCTGTGGGGTCTCAGGTGGCTGCTCTTTAACGAGCCCGGCGAGCCCCGGCTGCTCTCGGGAAGCCGAGAGCGCCGGGAGATGGAGGGACGAGCGGAGCCTGCTCCGTAGCTCCTATTTTTATTTTTTTTTCCCCCTTTCTAATGTACTTTTTCCTCTCCGGAAAGCGCCGTCAGCTGCTGCAGGGCGCGGGGAGGGGGAGCGGCGGCTCTGCGGGGCTGAGCGGGCACAGCTCCACCACACAAAGGAGCTGATTCTTCCCCGGCATCGTGAGCGGCTCCAAAATCACCCCTCGGGGCTCGTGGGGCTGAGGTTACCCAGGGCCCAGCCTGGATCTGGCTGACCCGGGCTTGGGAAGGCATCGAGTATTCCCTGCATCCCTCTTTGCCACCCCCCATCTCCCCCGGGGGGGTTTCTGTGCTGCCAAAGCTGCGGCTGCCGCTCCAATCCCCCTTCCCGCTTCTCTCCGAGCATCCCGCCGGCATCGCCCAACACCCCCGGCGGCAACAAAACCTCCTCGGGGCGGGGGGAGCTTGTGCCGAATCCAGCCCTGTCCCCCTCCTGCCTCTCCTCTCCACCTCCACCGCGGTTTTAAGGTCACGGAGAGATAATTTCCAAGGAACGACGCATCCCCCCGGCTTTTCCTCAGCACAAGCTGCCTGTCACTGGCTCGTGCATCATTTTTCCTCCCTCCCTCCTGTTTTTGTCACTGCAAATTGGGCGACTGCTCTTCTGCTGTTGATTTGGGAGAGCGGCTGCGGGTCAGGCTGCGTGCGTGACGTGGATTTTTGGGGGGGAAAAAAAGAGAGAAAAGTTGTTTTGGGGTGGGTCTGGAGGAGGCTGGGGATCCTGGGGGGGCTGTGGGGTCTAAGGTGATGTGGGAGGAGGTGTTTGGGAAGTGTTTGGGTTTGGACACCCACGAGCCGGGTTTGGGCTCTGGGAACAACACTGGAACTTTGCTGCTTCCCTATATCCCGAGGATCGGCTGCGTGAAGTATCTCCCACCTCCTTCCCCAGTGGAAAACGTCCCTGCCCACGGCTGAGCTTGGAATGAGACGATCTTTAAGGTCCCCTCCACCCAAACCGTTCTGGGATTCTATCCCTCAGCAGAGAAATGCTCTTCCCAAAAAATCCCCGGGTTGAACTCTTGTTTTTCCACCCAACACCTAAAAACCACGGCAAAGCGCCGGCTTTGGGGGTGGGTCCCCCCATCCCGACCCCTCCCTGCGCTCTGGGCAGCAGGAGCCGCGGAGGCTGCTCCCGAAATTGGGTGTGCAGATGGCTTTGCCGTGGCTGACGGAATCCTTGGCTGGAGTTGCCGGCGCTGTGGTGGTGGGGGAGGACGTGCCCGCAGAGGTCCTTCCCCTCCCCATCCCGCCTTTCCCTCATCGGGGATCCAACAGGATCCACACGCGTCGCCCGGGAAGGTTCAGGGGGGCAGGTGCCCGACAACCCAATCCCACTGTTCATTTGCCACACGTCTCCAAAGCCCTTTTTGGGGGGGATTTTTGCCTGGTTTTGTTGTCTCTGATTTATGACCCGACGCTGGTGGGCAGCTGCCCTTCCACTGCTGCATCCAGGAGGATCACCGGGATCCCTGTGCCGCCACCAGGGATCCACTGGAAGCACTTCCCGCCCTGCCAAGCAATCTGTGCCTCCGCGGGAAGCCTTTTGGGGTTTCCATGCATGGTTTCCATCCATCACCTCGTAATGAAAAGCCCTTTTATTAACCCGAGCGAAGCAGCGGCTGGATCCTTCCCGATGTGTTATCCATCCCTCTGGGGAGCATCGCTCCTTGTAATCCAGCTTTCCTCCTTTATAACAAGCTCAGTCTCTCCCCTTGGCCAAAAAAAAAAAAAAAAAAAAAGAGAAAAAAGCTGCCGAGGACAAGGCTAAGTGGGTTAAGGAGCCGTCAAGATGAACAAACGAGGACATGCGGAGGAGGAGGCGAGCGGCTGGACCAGGGAGGACGATGGAGCC
>NW_020957384.1:52219-57657 GCF_003031625.1 Empidonax traillii | reverse complement strand
TTCTCCAAGCTAAAAAAAAAAAAAAAAAACAGCTTGGAAAAAGCACTTTACACTTGTGATTTTTATCAGGAAACTCAATTTCTCTCCCCTCTCCATTCCCAGGGACCCCCCTGAGGCTTTTCCTCACAAGGATTTTCCCAGTTTACACATAACCCCTGGGGTGGTCCCTCTTTGAAACATGGAAAAGCTCATTTTTCTCTCTGTTTTTTTTTTTTTTTTGGGGGGGGGGGAATACAGATGTGTGGCTTTCACCAGGGTGATGGAACCACCTGCCTGTGTCTTTTCTTTAAAGAAACGAGGGGTTTGGTGGAAGCTGTTTCTGGGGAATGAGGGAAAAGGAGGAGCAGCCTCTGTGCCATGTGGGGCCTTTCATTCACCTGCACAACACTGATCCAAAAATCCACCCCAAACTCCCCCCATCCTTCCCCACTAATGCTTTTCCCCATCAAATCTCGCTTTCAGCTTAAGGTCACCTGTTTTTTTAAGCCTCTCCTCCCGTTTCCATGGCAGGGGTGTTTCCACGAAGCCCCTGCGCTGCTCTCCGGGTAAATCCGGGCCGGGCAGCCCCTTCCAGAGCAGCTCCTTGCTGTGCTAATTGCCCTGCCCCAATTAGCCCAATTTTCCTCTTCCCACCAGCTGCGTTTTGGAGCCGTTCAGAGCTGCCAGTTTGAATCCAGAGCTCTGGAAAAAGCTTTAACACCAGCGAGGATCTTCCCCTCTCCTCGTGCCTTTCCAGGCTAATAAACATCTTTGGGATATGCAGATATTCCAGGTTTCATTCCTCCCTGGGAAACCTCAATTGTTAAACTGTGGCTGGGCCTTCTGTGTTTCCAGAACTCCCCCAGGTGTCAGAGCTCAGTTTGGGGATATTTACCCCCCAAATTCCCTTGGGATTATCAGCATCCCCCCCAAACCAAGGCCAGGGGTGCTGTAGGGTTTGGCCTGGGGATGTTGGTCCCTGTTGGTGTGGGATAAGGACTTGTGGTGTGGGATAAGGATCCTGGATGTGCTCCCAGAGCCTTGAGCTGAGGAGTCCCTGCTCTGTGTGGGTGTTCTACAGCACATGTCAGTGCCCTGTGCTGGGGCATGGAATGGTTTGGGTGGGAAGGGACCTTAAAGCCCATCCAGTGCCACCCCCTGCCATGGGCAGGGACACCTTCTGCTATCCCAGGTTGCTCCAAGCCCCGTCCAACGTGGCCTTGGACACTTCCAGGGATCCAGGGGCAGCCACAGCTGCTCTGGGCACCCTGTGCCAGGGCCTGCCCACCCTCACAGGGAAGAATTTGTCCCCAGTATCCAACCTAAATTTCCCCTCTGTCAGTCTGAAGCCATTCCCCCTTGTCCTGTCACTCCAGGCCCTTGTAAAAAGTCTCTCTCCACCTTTCCTGTCAGCTCCTTCAGATACTGGGAGGCCACAATTCGGTCTCCCTGGAGCTTCTCTTCTCCATGTGAACAATCCCAGCTCTCCCAGCCTTTCCCCCTCTCAGAGCTGCTCCATCCTCTGATCTCTTGGTGCCTCCTCTGGACTCTCTCCAGCAGCTCCAGGTCCTCCCTGTGCTGTTCCCAGGGCTGGGGGCAGCTCTGCAGGGGGGTCCCACCCCAGGGGACAGAGGGGCAGAATCCCCCCCTGCCCTGTTGCCCATGCTGGGGCAGCAGCCCAGGGCACATCCATGGCATGTCCAGCCTCTCCCCCTCCAGCACCCCCAAGTCCTTCTCCCAGGGCTGCTCCTCATCTCTCCATCCCCTGGACCGATCCCCGGGGGTTGCCCTGACCCAGGAGCAGCACCTGGAGCTTGGTCCTGTTCAACCTCCTGAGATTGCCCCGGGCTGTTCCTCGAGCCTCTCCAGGTCCTGGTGCCTCCAAGCCCTTCCAGGCCAGGTCCTCCCATCCCAGTCCTGAGCGTCAGGAATGCTGCTGCCCTCGGGAGTGTCCCTGCAGCCCCGGGACAGGCGCTGGACAGGTTCTCACCAGCCACCCCTTCCCGTGGAGACGTTTCGGGGCTTCACGTGCCCCACGTGCCCGGTTTTTCCTGGCTGTCGTTGCAGAAATGGTCTTTTCCTTGATCAGAAAATCCTCGGCTGGGAATGTCTGACCAGCTCTCAGCGTGAGCTCTGAGATCTGCCGATGGAACGCTCTCTGCGCTGTCGGGATAAGAGCGGGTTTTATTGAATCCAGACGTGCTAATGGCTTGGGAATCAGGCTGAGATGGAGCCAAGGATCTTGCAAAGGCTCCCGCAGCACTTGCAGAGAGGTGAGGATGGAGCTGAAACCTCCCCTTGGATGGCCAGGACCTGCCTGGGACCAGGAACGGGGGATGAAACATCACCCCTTGGCATCCACCGGGGACGGGATTTCCTCCACCTTTTAAGAGAAAACTTTGATTTCAATGACTCCGAGTCACCAGCAAAGAGGAAAAGCAAGGGAAGGAGCCCCCAGATCCCTGGTTTCGGGAGGCAGGAGGTGCAGTGTTGCGTTGCAAACTTCCCGGCTGGTAAATCGGAGCGAGCCGGGAGGATGCAGCTGACGCGGCTGGTTTTGTTCCCTTGCCAAGCTGCTCTCTTTGCCCTTTTGTTTGCTTTCTGCGAGGCACTTGCAGTTCTGATGGGCCTGTTTTTAACTAATGACTGGCGCTCACATTATCTCTGCCGGCATTATCTCCTTCCCACTTTTCCCCTCTTTTTCCTAAAATAAACCGTCAATCACGGGCTTGTTTTCAACGCTTTGGGGACTGGATTCACCGTGAATGCCAAGGGCGGGCGGCTTCCAAAGCTCGGGGATAATAACCCACCGCTGCGCTTCCTCTGAGGAGTGATTATTGCATCACATGAGGTGTCGGGGGGTCTGCAAAGCGCCTGGAGCAGGGAAGGTGCTCGCGCTGCTCGTTTGCCGTCCCAGCTGGCTGAGAAACAGGAGTCACCTCCAAGGAGGTTTGGGAAACCTCTGGAAAACCCACATTGCCCAGTGGAGGGAAATGGAAAAGGGGTCTGGGAGGTGGAAATGGCACCAGCAAACCCTCCCGGCCTCCAGACCACACTTGTCGTCTCTCCTGGTTCTCCACCTGCAAAAACCTCCTTGGCTGGAATATGGGATGTCCTGGAGGTGTTGTAGGAGCAGGGAGAGCAGGGATTTCGTTTACCTCTGAATGATTTCCCATTTATATAATTCCTTCAACAACACACTTGGGAGAGGAGGGCAAAAGGGATTAACGGCCCCGCTCCACCTCCCTGTGCCTGGAGATAAATCCGGGGGCTGCATCCTATGGGAGCAGGACAGGAGAACAGGAGCTGGAGGTGCCTCTGTTGGGATGCATCTCATGTGTTTAGATCCCTCTGTTTGTTTTCCAAGGGGTCTGGAAGGGCAGGGCTGGGCTGGAGCCATGTGGAGGGGGGTTGGATCTGCTCCTGGGCAGATTCCCACCCATGGAAATACTTTTTCTGGGATGGGTTTCACGGATAACTGTGGATTCCCTGGTGGGGAATGGTGCTCGTGTGGGTTGGGCACCCGCCTGGTCCCCGAGGTGGGTTTTGTTCTTGGTGCTGGAAACATGAAAAGAGGAAGATGATGAGAAGGGCAGTGTGAGCTGGTGACTGTCACTGTCACAGGTGCCAAGGGGTGGCTGTGGGAGCCACTGGCTCCTCCCTGGGGGTTGAGATGGACCAGGGCAGCAGGGGGGGGAGAGAAAGGCTCCAGCTCAGCAGGTATCACCAAACCCATCAGGATCCCCCAGTTCTGAGGGGGGGATGTGGGGGAGCTGAGATCCCTGAGCCCTGAGGAGTGTCCTGTAGACACGAGCACCTTCATCACAGCTTGGCTGCTGGCTGCACCAAAAAACCCCATCGTGGTTGGTTGGAAAGGGTCTGGAAGTGGATTTTTGATGGCCAAGGGATTTAGAATTCCAGCCCATCCTATCCCATCCCATTCCCTGTTTGCAGCACCGAGAGCATCCCAAGGGCTGGTGTTTGAACTTGGCTGATTTTCTTGCTCTTCTCCTAAAAATAAAACCTGGTAGGTTGGATTGCAGAAGGATGTGGTGACTCAGAGCAGGGTGGGAGGATCTGAGCAACTTCACCTTGCCCAGCAGCCCAAAATACAGGCGAGGAGCTGCTGGGGAGCAGGATTTTCCATGTGGGATTGTCCACGTGGGATAACAGGCGACCTGCTGATGGATAAGCCCCATGCAGTGGGTAGATGCTGCTCCAGGAAGGATTCAAAAGGTGTGTCACCACCAGAAACAAAGCTGGTTGGGCTTCCAGACAGACCATCGTGCCTGGAAAGAACCTCCAGCGCTTCGTCTCCACTCGAGCCTCTTCCCCTTGGAAGTTGATAACGAGATGTTTTCCGTAAGCGCCGGCTCTGGTGGCTCGCTTGGAGCTGCATTTGTGTCTTGTCGCATTATTCTTTTTTTCCCCGAGAAAGCCCTTGGTGAGCAGTTGAGGGAGCCGCGTGGAGATGGTCGGGATTCCTCCTGACGGAGGGAATTCACGCCGCGGTAATTAGGGCGGCGGCGGGAGCCGAGCGCTGCTCGAGGAAGCGCGGGCGGAGCCGCTTCCCGAATTAAACCCTTCTGTTCCTAGAAGTGTGGCTCCTCTTATTACTTTTTTTTTTAGAGCAAGAAAACATACCCGGGCGGCTTCGCGGTGGGAAATGGTTGGGAGAGGGCCGGATTTGGGCGCCGGGACGCTCCGGTTTGTTTGCATGGCCCACCCTCCTCCGTTTCCCGAGCTGCTCCCAGCGACCCGCCGGGAGAAAACAGCCCGAGCCTTCCAATCGGAAAGGGCTTCTTCAAACAATGTTATCTCTCCGGCGGAGGGAGGGAGGGAGGGAGCGCATATTGAAGGGTTATATTTAGTGCCGGCTGTAGGACAAAAGCAGATGCTGCGAGATTTTTTTTTTTTTTTTAACGCCGGGAATGTTAATCACTTCAGCCACATCTCCTCGGAAATGCGCGCGTGTGTGTGTGTGTATGTATTTATATATCTGTATTTATACAGATGCAATGTGCACGTGCTCAGCCCCCGCGTGCTCGCTGAGGAGGAGGAGGAGGAGGAGGAGGGTGGGAGGTGACGAACCCTCCCCGATTTGCTGTGTGGTGACGTTTTTTCCCCCCTCTGGAAAGCCCATCCTGGCGGGACAGAGCCACGCGGTTCTCCGGGCTGAAACACGCGGTGTGAGGGACGGGATGAGCCGCGCTGAGCCTCCCCCTCCCCTTCTCCGCCGTTCAGCCCCCCGAAATGGGGCGGGGGTGGGAAGGGAGAGCACTGCCAGGCTTGCAAATGAGCTGTTTAACAAGCCCGGCAGTGCTCTCACCCCCCGGCGAGCGGCGAGGAAAACCTACCGCATTTCCCAGCCTCTCTTCCCACCCTCGCGGGAGCACTGAATTAAAGGAAATATTTTATGATCCTATGCTTCGTTATGTTTTATTAAAAGCAGAGCATCG
>NW_020957384.1:31205-52064 GCF_003031625.1 Empidonax traillii | reverse complement strand
CTGCCAGGCTTGCAAATGAGCTGTTTAACAAGCCCGGCAGTGCTCTCACCCCCCGGCGAGCGGCGAGGAAAACCTACCGCATTTCCCAGCCTCTCTTCCCACCCTCGCGGGAGCACTGAATTAAAGGAAATATTTTATGATCCTATGCTTCGTTATGTTTTATTAAAAGCAGAGCATCGGCCTCCCCTGCCACGCTCCGCAGATCAGAGGCTCTGCTGGGTTTTTTTTCCCCCTCCCTTCCAAGCTGTTATTCCCGAAGCATCCGACTCCTTGGCTCGGCCGGAGGGGCAGTCCAGGGTCTCCTGGTGGAGGAGGAAAACAGGCAGTGGGGTGAAAAATGTGGACATTTGGTTTGTCTAAGGATGTTCTGTACCCAGAACATCCTGGGGCCTGGGGACGGGAGGTCACACAGCAGAAATGGATGCAGGAATGGGGATGGATGCAGGAATGGGGATGGATGCAGGAAGAGGGATGGATGCAGGAATGGGGATGGATGCAGGAATGGGGATGGATGCAGGAATGGGGATGGATGCAGGAATAGGGATGGATGCAGGAAGAGGGATGGATGCAGGACAGTGGAGTCCTGGGAGGATGACACCCCATGGAGATGTTTGAGTTGTGCAAAGATGCTCAGAAAAGCCTCCCCGCTGGTTTTCAGCTTTGCTCCATCCCCGGGGCAATCAAGCCCGGGGTGGGAGAACCTCTGGGATGGCGTTTTGGGGGAAAAAGATCCCCCTCCAACCCCCCCGAGAGCCCATTTCAGGGATAAATAATGGGCAGGGCTGGACTTGGCTCCAGCAGCCTTTGAGATCAGCAGCAAAAAGCCAACCGTGGATAACTGGGCAGGTCTGGGAGCAGTTAGGAGATGGGAACGGTGTTAATTAGCAGTTATTTCTCAATGGTGTGGAGGTGGAGGGATTAAGGGAACAGCCACGTGCATCCTCTCCAAGGGAGCGGAGCAGGAACGGGAAATCAGGGTTAGGGATCGGGGCTGGGAGAGGGAGATATGTTTTAATCTTATTAGTGGAGCAGCATTACTGGGAGAGCAGAGGGATTATCAATCACAGAGTGTAAATCGGGGGAAGAGGGGAGATTCCAATTAGCAATCCTGCTTTGTCCAGGGAGGAGGGAAGCTGAGTCAGGAGCAGTTCCTGAGGGATGGGGTGCAAAAGCTGTGCCAGGAGACGGGACAGTTGGGATGCAGGAGATGGGAGAGTTTGGGATGCAGAGGATGGGAGAGTTTGGGATGCAGAGGATGGGAGAGTTTGGGATGCAGGGGATGGGAGAGTTTGGGATGCAGAGGATGGGAGAGTTTGGGATGCAGAGGATGGGAGAGTTTGGGATGCAGAGGATGGGAGAGTTTGGGATGCAGAGGATGGGAGAGTTTGGGATGCAGGGGATGGGAGAGTTTGGGATGCAGAGGATGGGAGAGTTTGGGATGCAGAGGATGGGAGAGTTTGGGATGCAGAGGATGGGAGAGTTTGGGATGCAGAGGATGGGAGAGTTTGGGATGCAGAGGATGGGAGAGTTTGGGATGCAGCCATCCCTCACCTCAGCCAGAGCAGTGCCCAGGAGAGGCATCACTGGGCCAGTGCTGGAGCCCAGAGCTGGGAATCCCAGTGGAATGTGTCTGCTGGAATGGAGGGTGTGCAGGTGTCTGTCCCTCCATCCCTCCTTTCGTTCCTCCATCCTTTTCCCCACTCGTGCCTCAGTTTTTCCCTTCATCCCATTCTCCCTCCTCCTATCCCTCCCTCCCCTATCCTTCTGTTGCTCTCTCCCTGTCCCTCCCTCTGTCCCTTCCTCCATCCCTCCCTATCCTAACTCTTCCATCCCTCCCTTCATCCTTCCATCCCTCCCATCCTTCCCCTCGTTCCTCCCTCCTTCCCTCCACCCATCCTTGTGTTGCTCCATCACTCTCCCCCGTCCCTCCCTCCATCCCTTCCTCCATCACCTCATTTATCCTTCCACTCCTTCCTTCCTCCAGCACTCCATCCCATCCTTCATCCTTCCATCCCTCCATCCTTCTCCCCATCCATCCTTCTGTTGCTCCCTTCCTCCTTTCCTCACCCTTTCCTCCCTCTATCCCTCCCTCCCTCCCCTACCCCACCTAATCCCAGTAGAAGACACCAAAGATGCCTCTGGAATTCCCCTCGTGGGAGCACAGAGGGTTGCAGGGATGTAGGGAAGGAGCAGGGGGGCTTTGCCTGCTATGACAGGGCTGCTCTGGCTTTCCCAGGCTCCCCTGAGGCCATTTTTTGGGGTAAAAATCTGCACATCCCACTCGAAATCACAAAAACAAAGCGGATTTTGTAACCCTTGGGAGTCCTGTCCGGCACCAGGTTTTATTTCCCCCCTTCCTCTGCCCAAGGTTGTGCCTCTGGAGAAGCAGTTCAGAAGGAAAACGGAAAAAAATCCTCAAAATATTAATAATAATGATTCTTTTTGCAGTTGCACGGGGTGGGGATCGATGGTGTGGGCAGAGCTCGCTCACAGAAGATGGGGGGGGGGGGTGGATCGATGGCTGCCTCGTTTGTCACCAATCAAAAATATGGGATAATTGGATTTCCAGCAAATAGAGAAATAAAGAAGCAAATTCCTCACCTGGGGCGCTGTCACAGCTTCTGCTGGGCCACCTGGGCACAGCCAGGCCTCTGGGTGTCCCTGGGACTCGACCCCCAGGGAAACCCACCGGTGGCATCTAAACCTGAATCCTCCCAAATTCCCTGGAATTCATTATTTTCCCCCTTCTGCCCGTTCCAGGCCGGTGTATCTCCCACAAATGTGGAGGTTTAGGGAGGACTGTGGGGTTTCAGGTGGGACAATTCACAGCTGGGGTTGGTTTTGGAGTGGCAGCTCCTCCAATAACCCTTTGCTGATGCTCCAGGATGGGAGTTTTGCAGGATGTCAGATGGGTGGTAAAAGGTCTTGCTCCTTGCAGGTGGGGAAACTGAGGCACAGAGCTCTACAAGACAGGGAACCAGGGAATGGTTGGGGCTGGGAGGGACCTCGAAGCCCACCCAGTGCCACCCTTGCTGAGGGCAGGGACACCTTCCACTGGTCCAGATCGCTCCAAGCCCTGTCCAACCTGGCCTGGGACACTCCCAGGGATGGGGAGCAGTTCCCTGCTGCTTTCAGCTCTGCTAATTAGCCCTGGCTGTGATTAGGCTCCAGCCCAGCTTAACTCCATCAGCTCTGGCTTCAAATAATTGGCTGCTGGTGTCACAATCCTCATCCTGACAGAGGGAAAACAGCGGCAGAACCATCGGCTGCTTCCAGCAGGTCCCTCCTAAGTTCACCCAAGAAGTGCTTTAAGCTCTGCCAGGGGTTTGGAATCTTTTTTTCCCAAGTTTCCACACCTGTATCCAATCCATCAGCTTTGCTTCAGGGCTCTAACAAACCATGCTGGGTACAATAATTTGCTTTTTCACTCCCAAACGGCACCTCCGGGATGGATTTTGCTTGGCTTTGCCTTTGGCTCTGCCTGGAGACAAGATCCTTGATCCCAGGTGAGGTTTTCCACGATCTCCCGTGCTCAGGGGCAGCCTCCAGATGTTGCATCTTCCTGATATCAACACGGGGAGGATCCACACCAGCAGGATCCACCTCTTCTGTGGCAGCATGGAAAGCTGAGCCTGCTGATGGAAAAAGGGCTCTGGGAATTTGCTGGTGTGGGGAAGAAGTTGAAGGAATCTGGGGGCTGGTGATCACTCCTGCTCTGCAAAAAGGGGGATTGTAAGAAAATTCCTGCCGTGGTGAGTGAGCCTGGGATCTGTTGGAGGAGAAAAAGAAGCCATGGAAATAAATCTGTGCAATGGCTGTGCTTGGAGAGTGATCCATGATAGGAGAGTGATCCATGATAGGAGAGTGATCCATGATAGGAGAGTGATCCAGGTTAGGAGAGTGATCCAGGTTAGGAGAGCTGGTACAGCCATAACAGGGCAAAAGAGGAAAAAACTGGCATTTTTGGAACGGTTCTCAAGGTTAATTGGGATCTGCAAGGAGGCAGAAAAAGGGGAAGGGAATTGTCAGCAGGGGTGGCACATGGGAGGGATTTAACGCTCTGCAGGTGAGACTGGGGGGTGGCGGCTTTTGTGGGTGGAAAACCTTCAGGAAAATCCAACTGATGTGGAGGAAACCCACAGGGGAGCGAGAAATCCTACAGGAGCTGGGTCTGCTTAGTTGGGAAAGGGGAAATCTGGGCTTAGAGGAGAGGGATGTGTTGGCAGAGCTGGTGGCACCGCCCGCCTCCTGTGCCTCACTTGGCCCAAATCTGTTGGCTTTAGGTCGTGGAAATGGGAATAAAATCGGGGTGCAACTGGTTGAGAGGCCTCTGTCCCGAACGGCTGGCGAGGGGCGGTTCCACTGGCAGCCCGTGCCGCGGGCAATCAGCCCTCATTTGCATATATGCAGAGATGCAAATGAAGAGCACGATCTCCCTTTAGAATCGGAGCCGCCGCCGCCGCCCCCCGAGTCATTCCCTCCCCCCGGGCTCTGGTTTGGCCCCAGCAGCTGCTCTCCCAGCTGGGGAGAGGCCAAGAGGTGCCAGCAAAGCCTTTGCTCCAAAATCAACGGCGCCACGAGGTTTTGGAGGGAGTTCGGCTCTGCTGGACTCGCCTCCCCACCTCTCCGGGGAGGAGACATCACTCAGGGCTCTGCAAACGCCAGAACCGATCAGGCTCCAGCAGAAATGTTGGCAAATCCCTGAAATAACCTGGAAGTGGGGTTAAACAAACGAGACAAATGAGCAACACAGCGATGACAAACATCCCCCTCTTCCCGAAACCCAAACTCGGTGACCCAGCCCTGGTGGCAGCCACCAATTTTCGCAGCTGTAAAGCCCAGCCAGGTGCTCTAGCAGCGTGTTAAACATCATATTTTAATGGCACCATCAGGAGGGTGAAGATGTGGGAATAAAATATTACCTCCCCCCC
This sequence comes from Empidonax traillii, assembly GCF_003031625.1. Taxonomy (NCBI): domain Eukaryota; kingdom Metazoa; phylum Chordata; class Aves; order Passeriformes; family Tyrannidae; genus Empidonax; species Empidonax traillii. The sequence goes on along the minus strand of NW_020957384.1, from coordinate 47,133 downwards.
TGGCAGCATCGTTAGAAGATGGAGTTGCACATCTTAAAGCTGAGCTGAGGGGAGGGGGGAGAGAAATTATAAATAAAACTTTACTGCGCTCCAGTAAATGCTGCTAAACATCCTGCAGGACGGTGGCAGATAAATATTGCAGCTCTAATTTATGGCTGTGGCTTCCCAGCCTGGGCAGGGGGGGTCTGGTGGCAGCTAATAAAATTCAATATATCACCCAGACTTATCAATGCAGCGAGCGCAGCCCTGCTGATAATCGGGGTGGGGTGGGGAGATCCATCTTCCTGCTGCTCTTTTAGGGGTCTGATTTAAGGAGTTGGGGGGTTGGAGGGGGGTGGTTCCCGAGTGGCTGTTGGTCCTGGTTGGGTCTCTGGTCCTTCTTCACGTGTTTTCACTGAGATAAATCACATTCTAGGGGTCAGTCTTCAGCCTTGGGAGGGTTTGAAATATTACCCAGTTGCTCTTTTACCGGGTTGATTTAATGAATTTTGGGATTGGGTGGGTGGTTCCCAGCTGGCTTCTGTTCCTGGTTGGCTCTCTGGTCCTTCTTCATGCGTTTTTGCTGAGATAAATCCCATTTTAGGGGGTTGAATGTTACCCAAATGGAAGCTATTTTCCCATCCATCCCAGCAAGACACCTCCTGCTCCCAGGTGTCCAGTGGCTGGTGCTTCCCTCCAGATCTCCTTTCTCTTGCACTCACCCTCCAAACCATCACTCCCTCCGTGTCTCTCGTTTTGTTGTTGCTGGGTTTGGGTTCCCAGCAGCTCTCAGGATGGGCAGGATGTGACCCTTGGCTTCCCCACGTCAGGATTTACGGCCCCAACGTGGCATCTCCGAGTTATTCTCAGGGAAATTTGGAAAAAAAAAAAAAAAAGGGAAAACCCCTCTGATTTTTCTCCGGAAAGCAAAGAGGGAAAGGTGGAAATGTGGGAAGGAACAGATGGAGCAGAGGCAGGAGATGGGTGTTGGAGAGAGAGGGGAGGACACTGCAGCATCTTGAGGCTCCCACTGATCTCTGGGGGGAGCAGGGACAGCCCCCAGGGAATGGCTGGAGCTGTGTCAGGGCAGGCTCAGGGTGGATCTCAGGGAAAGGTTCTTCCCCCACAGGCTGGTTGGGCACTGAACAGGCTCCCCAGGGCAGTGGGCACAGCCCCAAGGCTGCCAGAGCTGCAGGAGGGTTTGGATGATCCTCAGGCGCAGGGGGTGACTCTGGGGATGGTCCCATGCAGGGCTGAGGGTTGGACTGATGACCCTTGAGGGTCCCTTCCAGCTCAGCACATTCTGTGATTCTGTGACCCAAATCTTGTATTTACACACCCAAAGTGGCCCAAACTGTCCCTTTCTGTGTCTGAGGGCACTTCTCACGCCAAGGTTGTGCTGATGAGGATGAAAACCCCACTGAGGCAAAGCATCTGAACGTGGTTTAGCCCAGCATGGCCCATTTTAAACTCTCTTTGTTTCTCTGCCCCGTTCCCTGGCTGAGCTCTCGGTGCTGGTAGAGCCAATCTCGGCCCTGGAGGACATAAAAATGACTGTGGTGCTCATAATGAGGAGAAAACTCAGCTAAAAATTGATTTTTTTCCTTAAGATCTGTGGACACAACCCTTTGGGAGGCCCTGCTGTGAGTGCTGGGTGTTGAGGATGTTCTCTGTGCACACAAGTGACATTGGGTTCATCAGCACCACACCCAATTAGGTGTCAGTTCTTTCCCTTTTTAAATGGGACATTTGTCCTGGGAGAAATTTAGGATTCAAGGGGGAAAGGAAAGGGTGGACTGCCTTCCAAAGCCCCATCTCAAGTGGGTTTTGGCAGCAGCTCTGGGAGCTGGGAGTGGTTTTCTCTGTTACACATTATAGAAGTCACAGAGTCACGGGAGGGTTTGGAAGGGATGTTAAACACCATCCCATTCCACCTCCTGCCGTGGGCAGGGACACCTTCCACGGGACGAGGCTCAGAACCACAGCCAAGCTTGGGCACTCCCAGGGACGGGGCAGCCTCAGCTTCCCTGGGAAGAGAACCCCGACTTTGGATGGGGATCAAATTTTGACCAGTAACAGCTTTTGACACGTTTGGATGGGGAGATGTGACCTCGCAACCCCCAGCAGCCCTAATGGAGTGCTTTGCTCAGTTAATCGTCATTTAAGAGGGGTGAAAGGCCGGCCCGGCCCCGCTCAATCGATGGATTGATCCAGGGTATTGATTTACATTACAAAGAGCTAACGAGACATGAGCTACATCCACAGGATGAGGCAGGTTCAGGGCCTCTGTTGCGTCCAATTAGGTGGAGAAGAAACGGCCAAAGCGTGTCCTCCACCCCCTCCCTGTTCATCCCCCACGTCCTCTCCCTGGCTCTGCCCTCCCTGAGGATTTAGGGGCTGGTTCGGTCCAGCAGCTCCCCCACAAAGGATGATTAGAGATCCAGCTGCAAATTGTTTCCTCCCACTTATGCAAATGAATGAGGTAAGAGGCATCTAATTAAATGTTTGTACTTTAATACGCCGCGGTGTGAAGGAAGATGAATTTTAATTACGGGCTCTTAATTGTTTGGTCGGCCTGTTAATATCCTATTTACACAGTATTAATACAATTTGCTCTCTGCCAGCAGGGCTCTTCCTCACGGGAGGGGGGATGACGATTTTCATGGGTTTACTTTATGAAATAAACCCATTTTGCAAAAGCCAATGTAGTTTTTGGGAGGGCAGTGGTGAATTTGGCGATGTTCAGCCCTGCTGATGCTCAGCTTCTGGGGTATTTTTTGAAGAAAAGCTCAATATTCAAGGAAAACTCAAGTAGTTAATGGATTTAGAAACTCAAATAGGATCCTCCAACCCCTTTTTTCCCCAAAAGGGTCATCTCCTTCGGAAGCACGGATGCTGAGTCCACGTGTCACATCCCATTCCACTTCTGTTGTCAAACCTGTGTGAAAACACTTATATACCTCTGTTTAAATAAGAAATAAACCCCCCAGAACAGCAGCTCTCGAGGAGGAGAAGCTCAAGATTCAGCAAAATTTGGCCACTCTGGACGGGGCCAGACGCGAATCCTTCGCCGGCTCTCGTCTCTTGGAGCCCTCCTGGGTTAACAAGGACAGGCAGCAACGTATTATAATTGTAAATGGTCCTGGAATGTCATAAATAAAGCATCAGCCGAGCTGGGGAGGGAGAGGGAAGGTATTTGCTGCGCTCCCACGAACGGGAGCAACTGCTGGTGTTTAATCTTTAATGAACAAGATGTTGCAAAGTGCTGCGAGTCAAAGCGTGTTTGGTTAATGCTGCTCAGCCCCGGCGCGGGGTGGGGGGGGTGACATTCCTGCCCCCGGGGCTGCGGCATCTCCCTGAACTTTCCGTGCCACTGATCACCCCCCGTGCCAGCCCTCACCTTCCTCCGCTCGGGGGGCAGGATCGCTCCCCGCTTTTTGCGGCTGTTTCCTGCCCTTTATAACCCATCCGGCTCTTCTGCAAGTGGCGAAACGTCTCCTCCTCTCCTCAGGTCCTGGGAAGGGATGGAAATCAGCCCTGTGCTGATTAAGGGATCCCAGTGCCCGCTTTCCCGTTCCCTCCTTGCATTCGCATCCCATGCTGGCCCCGGAGTTGGTGTGAATTATGTATAAGCCCCGCTAATCACCAGCTGATTAAAATGATGAGGTGTTAATATTCCCTCTCGCGTCGCCTCCGCCGGGGGGACGCGGTGGCACCTGAAGGATGGCGGGGACGGGGAGGGGGTGGATGGGGCGGCTGCATCCCCTCGTGTCCCCTCCTCCGGCCCCATCAGCAGCTGGGGCTGCCCCTGGATCCCTGGGAGAGTCCAAGGCCAGGTTGGACGGGGCTTGGAGCAACCTGGGCTGGTGGAAGGTGTCCCTGCCCGTGGCAGGGGGTGGGATGAGATGAGCTCTAAGGTCTCTTCCAATCTGAACCATCTCATGATTCTATGATCAGTTTGAAGTCAGCTCTTTGGGAAGTGCTGGGAGATGAGAAATAGCACTTGGGGAAGGACTGGGTGGTGACAAATAGGTTTTTGGGAAGCGCTGGGAGGGCAGAAATCAGGGAATAGAAGCACCGATCAATAGTAACAAATCTTCAATTTTGATGACTGTTAAAAGATTTCAGGTGCGTGTAGGAAGATAGGGATGGGTTGTTTTGTGGTGCTGGGACACACTGAAGGCTCCATCATCCTGAGGCCTCCCAGGGCACACAGAGGGTGCTGCTTGGGCTGTGCTTGGGGGGCTCCCAGACACCCCCCACCCCCTGCTCAGCAGGACAGGGGGATCTCAGCTTGATTGGGGGGGAAGGGGGGGGGCTCAGCCACGAGTGCTTCATCCCTGGAGACTCCCATGGGCTGTGTGGCTGCTGCTGTGTGCCCGAGTGTCTGATGGGAGGCTGACACCGGGCAGAAACGGGGCTTCATTCCAGCCCTTCACTGGAAGCATCCGGCCTCATCCTCCCCTCCCCGGCCCGAGCGAAACCTGCCCCTTCCCTCGCAGCTATTTTGTAATTGAAAGCACTGAGCATGTTACAATGTGCTCCTTTTATTAATGTGTCACTCCCGATTTAAAAGGACATTTCATTTATCTCTCCCTTCCCCCTCTCCCCCCCCCCTTTTTTTTTTTTTTTTATCCCACTTAAACTGGATGTGGCAAGAATTCCCACTGCTCCCGAGCAAAAATACTCTTTTCTCCCCAGGGATGCGATCTAATCAGAGGGATGAATTTCCATAGGTCTGAATCTAATCAGAGGGTGGCCCAGCACAGCTTTCACTATAAAATATGTCTTATTTAAAAGAGCAAAGGGGAAGGAAAGGAGCCTCGGGGTTCAGAGCTGCCTTTGGGATGCTGATAACGCAAAGGATGACGGAGAATTTGGGACGGGCTCCTCCTTCGGAGCAAATCCGGTGCTCAGCCCTTTTTAAATAGTTCTTAAAATTCAGCAAGACCTGTCACTGCTGGTTTCTTCTCCCCAGTAAATCCAAAGAAAGGGCCCAAAGTGTGGATTTTGAGGAGCGGTGACACTTGGCAGTCGTCTGCTGTCGGGAAGCAAAGGGAAGGGGAGGATGAGGGATGAGATTCGCGCATCAGCCACAGCAAAACAGCAGGTTCTGGACAGCTCCATCTGGATTCCTGCTTTATTTTTCAGTGCCTGACTTTGTTTTCTCTGCTTTTCGCCCTCCCCTCCACGCATCCTTAGCGTTTTGGGGGCTGGTTCCTGTGGGGATCGTGCATCTGTTTCTCTCTGCTCTGCCTCCTGCTCTTGTCTCCTTCGTTTCTGTGTCTTCTGAGGTGATTTTGCTCTAAATCTGGGCATTTGGATTTCCACCTTCCCTCCCCTTCCCAGCACAGCTGGGGCTCCACCATCAGCCCTCCACGGGATCCCCCTCCCCTGGCACCGGTGCAATAAATCACTGAACTCCAGAGCTTTGTCTTTTCCCCTCAGGAGAAGTGCAGGAGCAGCCCGTGGTTACACCCTCATATTTTTAAGGACCAAATGTCCGAATTTAAGACCAGCCAGGCCTGAATTACCAGGAATAGAGGTGAAAGCTGCTGCCATTGGCATCTCAAAGTGGTTTTGCAGCACGTGGAGGGAGCAGGGCCAGCAGGAAGCCCATTTTGGGGTTTTTTAGCCAGGGAGAAGCTGCAGGTTGGGGATGTGTTTGCAGAGGGACTTGGACAAACGCTTGGGCTGATGCATTTGGAGGAGAGTGGCTGGGGCCACCTCAGGCTTGATTAGTTTTGACTTAAAAAAGCCACCACCCGCCAGGAGACGTTCTAAGCCCCCAACCCCTTGGCTGGACTGGGATGTGGGGATGCTTCGCCCTCCCATCGCAGTGCACAGGGTCTGCCAGGCATCACTGCGGGAAGAGGGCCGGGAAACCATCTGCAGATGCTGCACTTACGAGCCAGGAAGGAACTCCTGCGTCTCAATATCTCGTGGGCACGAGGGAAAACTCAATCTTAGCTCTGGCTTTGTCACCGTCGGTTCTGCCGCCGGCTTTGTTTAATCGCGCCGCTGATCCCGCCGGGGGCGGGGGGTGGGGATGTAATCCCGCCTGGAGGCTCCAGCGCTGCTTCATGGAGAGCTTCTCCACACGCGGGGAGGCTCCGTCCCCGGCACGAATCCACCCCCCATCTCCTTCGGGCAGATGCCACCGAGCTGCCAAACCAAACGTTCGCTCGTGCCCCTCCCGTCCCTTCGTGCCTGTTGCTCATCTCGCTCGTGGAAATGTCAAAAGCGAAGCGAGGGGAACCGGGGCAGTCGCTGCAAGACCTCGGCTGACCTTCCTCGCTTCCCTCCTCCTCCTCCTCCTCCTGCTGCCTCTCCCATCACTGCCTCTTTATATCTGCAAAGCCCCGAATTCAAGGGGAGCTCGTGCTGCGTTGGCAATCGCAAGGAATTAATCCCTGCTTTAGCAAGCTAAAATAAACCCTGTCCAGGCGAAGGGAGAGGCTGCAAAGATGCTGGCCCTGGATGAACAGGGATGCTGGCGAGGATTTGGGTCACTCTCAGCAAGGAGGTTGGGATTCCAGGCTGAAAACATTAAACTCCATCTTCCTGTGCATCCTTTCAGGGCTGCAAACAGTCCTTGATTTAACCCTCCTGGCTGCACCCCCTTGTGCAACACTCCAAAACCCCTCCCAAAACATTAAAAAAATCCACTTTCTATCTAAATTTCCTCGCTTCCAGTTGACTGCAGCAGCAAAGCCGCTGTTGTAGCCCCCCAAAAAGCAGCACAAGGAGGGTTTCTTCAGCTGGAGAGCCCCGTGCTCAGTATGCCAGGCCATGCTGCCGTGCTGGTGCAGCAGGCACGTGGGAGTGGAGCGTGTTCTCCCGCAGGTCGTGGCTGGGATTTATAGCAAAACCAGCGACAAGTTGTTTTACAAGTGATGCTGAGCCTGGAAAGGCTGGCTGGGGGGGACAGAAAATCACCTTCACCTCTCTCAGGTGTCTCTGGTTTCACAGCCCTGTTTCCAAACCTGCCTCTGTTTTCCAGACTTTTCCTACAAGGCTTTTCCACCCGGTGCAAGCAGTGATTAAACACCCCTGGATTTTGGCAGGGGGGGGAAGGGTCCTTTTGGGGTGTCCTGGCTGCAGATGGTGTTAAACGGGTGCCATCAGGGCGAGGATGCTGAAGAAAGGCTCTGCTCTGCCGGGCTGTCAATCTGTCATCTTCCAACAGCCGGAGGAAATAGAGGAAAATAAAATAGGAATGCAATTGCCTGCCCTCCTGACCCTGGCTGCTCTGTGCTCCTGCAATAGTTTTGTAGCAAATCAAGGGGAAAGAGGGAGAAAAGTGCCAGACGGAGCCGTCCGTGCTCTCATTTTCCAAGGGCGGATCCGGCCTCCAGCCGTGGGCAAGGAGCAGGCTCCCGGCCAAGGCTGGGCTGTAAAAACGCAGGTTGGGCTTTGTGCATGCTCTGATTAATCTGCTGGATCCATTCCCACAAGGAATGAGTAATTTGGAGATGCTAAAGCGAGCACAGGGCAGGGGAACCTGGTCTGGAACGGGGGCAGAGCCAACGCGGGGCAGGGGATGGTGAAGACCCAGTCCAAGCCAGGAACGTCACAGGAAGGATGGGCTGCAGGGTGGGAGGGGGTTTGGTGGGGTTTTCCTAAATTCAGGAAGGATCTTCTCCAATTTGTGGACTTTTTTGCTGCGTTGGGAGCAGCCAAAATTCACCCCTGTGAGGGGACAAGTACCACACAGGTGGGCTTGTCCAGGCATTGTCCCTCCGTGGGACGCAGCGATTGCTCCCCGCGGCTATGAACCAATCCAACCATCCACGGACAGCATTTTAACCCCTGCTCCAAACTTCCCCACGGCTCAACTCTCTTCTTCCTCCCTTTTTTTTTCTCCCTCTCCAGCCTACCTGACCGTCAGCATCGAGCCGCTGCCGCCCGTGGTGGTGGGAGACGCCGTGACCCTGAAATGCAACTTCAAGACGGATGGGAAGATGCGGGAGATCGTCTGGTACCGGGTGAGTGGCACCGGGGCCTCTTCCCTGCCCTTGGGGATGGGAGCCTGAGAACACCAGGCTGCTCTGCTCCCGTGGAACAGAGGGGCGAGGCTGGCTGGCTGGTGGAGGGAAAGGCAGACGGAGCTCTGGCTGATGGGAATCGATTCCGGGAAGGAGCCAGGCGGGCTGGCCTTTCAAAACCTGGGTGGGGAGAGATATCAGATGGCTTTGTGATCACCCTGAGAGCTCCAGGAGGGCATTTTCCAGGTGCTTTGTCATGTTTTCCAGCTGGACTGGGGGTTGGCAGGCTCAGTTTGGTGCTGGGGGGTTGGTGCTGGGGGGGATTTGGAGTCGAGGTCGGCACTGCTCTGCAAAGAAGATTTTAGTGTTGGGTGGGAAATGATGCAAAAGGAGGGGAGAAATTTGGCAGAATTGGGGGGGTGTTGGGGGCTTGGGGGGCAGTGCTGGGCTCTTTATGGTGGGCTCTCAAAAAACCCTTCCCTGTCCCCAGAATATTTGCAAAGCTGGGATGTTGATCAGCAGGGAAACAAGACTTGGAGCGTCTGGGTTTATCTGGGGAGGAGGGATTTGGGGTCGTGGCTTTCCCCCCTTCCAGCTTCACTCCCACCTGCACTGAGCCTCGATCCAACCCTGGCTATAACAATCCAGAGCAATATTTTTGGTTTTCTCCAGGAAATTTCAGCATAAGCTGGCAAACACAAATAAAACCCCTCTGGTGGTTTGATCCGAGCAAACCTGAAGCTTTCCAGGATGGAAACAGCTCTTTGCTCATGGAGGAGGCAAAGAAAGGGCAAATGGTGCCAGTGGCAGTGGATGGAGTAACTGCCTTTCACCTGGGAGCATTTCCTCTTGGATTTACCCTCGTGTTTCTGCTCCCTGAACAAGGAGCATCTCTGTCTTAAAGCTCTCCTTCACATCCAGGCAGGTTTATAAATAGGAAAAGGTGCTCTCTGGACTGAAATATATTCACTTGCCAGAGTGTGATGTGTGCACAGGAATATTCCATCCAATCCTGGACGTGTTTGGCTATAAATAAATGTGTGTAGACATCTGTAACGTTTGGGTGTACACCTAAATGGGGTATAGAGGATCCAAGCAGAGGAATTTAATAATAAAACCCAAACCCAGCCCCCAAATTGCAGGGTGGAATTGGCTTTGTCTCCCCGTTACTTTGGGCGGGAGGTTTTTTTTTTCTGCTGGCTCTGCCTTCTCCACCAGGTTTTTCCTTCCCTTTTCCACTCAGTAATATTGGATTAACCCACTTTCTCGGGAGCTGGGGCTGGATTTGCATAATCCCCCCCCGTGAGGAGGGATGCTGGAGCCCTCAGCGAGAGGATGATGCACCGGGGCGGCCGAGCAAATGATGCTCTGAGGAACCATGGGGAGAGTGGAAAGGGAAAAAATAACCCAGCTCTTATTTTTATCACCACAAATCCCCCTTTCTTCCAGCTTTTTTTACCCCCCATCCCCCATCCCATTTTTCTCCTTTCCCAGGGAGCTGCCTGCGTTTGGAAAATTGGGGTTTTTTTCATGGAGCATCTCAGGATTTGCCAAATTCCTTCCTGATTTGAAGCTTTTTTCCCCCCTTTTCCCCACATTTGGCCTCACTGCCGGACTGTTGCAGCTGCCCAGAACCCCCGTGGGTGCTCCCTGGGGCAGGAGGGGATGGATGGGTTTGGGTGAGCGAGGCTGGAGCTGCTGGGGCTGCACAGTTGGTTTTATACTCCTTGGAAATCATCGGGATGTGGCCCCAGAGCAGTGGGAGGGGATGTGGGGCCTCCTGGGGCTCCTCTCCCTCAGTTTACTGGGCAGGGAGCAGAGGGAGCTCCTTGGCTTTTAAGGACATGGAGCTGCTCTAAGGACATGGAGCTGCTCCAGGGGCAATGGAGGGTGTTGGGAGGGGGAGGGGAAGTAGGGGAGCAGTGTCAATGGAAGTGGTTTGATGGGACGGGGGGGAGAACCGATGGGATGGATCCATAACCCATGGGATAGATCCATAACCACGGGATGGATCCATAACCACGGGATGGATCCATAACCACGGGATGGATCCATAACCCATGGGATGGATCCATAACCACGGGATGGATCCATAACCACGGGATGTATCCATAACTTAGGGGAGGGATCCATAACCTGTAGGATGGATCCATAACCCATGGGATGGATCCATAACCACAGGATGTATCCATAACCCATGGGATGGATCCATAACTTAGGGGAGGGATCCATAACCCACGGGATGGATCCATAACCTGTAGGATGGATCCATAACCACGGGATGGATCCATAACCCACGGGATGTATCCATAATATAGGGGAGGGATTCATAACCCATGGGATGGATCCATAATCACAGGATGGATCCATAATTTAGGGGAGGGATTCATAACCCATGGGATGGGTCCACAGCCCATGGAGTGCATCCATAACCAACGGGATGCATCCATAACCCCCCAGGTGGGTGCATAGCCCACCAGGGTGGGTACCTGAAGGCCCAGGAGGGGCAGTTTACCACAGGTCAAACCCCACCAAGAAGCACCGAAGTGCAAACCAACGCATCCATCCCCCTTTCCAACTATTCCCCCGGGAAGCCCATGGCTGAGGGCTGGCAGCAGGGCTGGCAGCAGGGCTGGCAGCCCGGGACAACCTTTTGCTGAGGTCAGAAAACGCCACAGCGTGAGCCACAAACCCACAGCAGAGTCAAGGAGATCCGGGCTGAGCAAAAGGGCTTTTCGCAGCCTAAACAGGAACCTGCACCATCTGCAGAGGTGTTAATTAACATCCAACACCCCCAGCGCCGCCAAATCACCTCCAGAAGGTGCGATGTGCCCGAGAACATGTTTGCACACGGGGCTGCATCTTTTGCACATCAGGCGAGTGCCCCAAACCCCTTTGCAGGAGAGGAGGGCGGTGCCAGCCGTGCGAACGAGCTCGTAATGAGGCCGCGCAGCCCCGGAGCTGTCGAGCTGCTGGTTGGCGTCCCGGGGGTCGCACTCCAGACCTGATTAGTATGGTCACTGCCACGCGGCGCGGGGCTGGGGAGGCAGAGGAGGACTTTTTGCAGCAGTGCAGAGCTCTGAAAAAAAAAAAAAAATAAATACATAAGCAGGAGAGGGAGGGAAAATCCTGCGAGCCTCCGCCGTGGTTGTGTGCAAACATCTGGCAGCGGGCAGGGAGCGGAGCCGGCGGCAGCCGAGCTGTGCATACAGCCGGGGGCTCGGGGAGAGCCTGGGAATTGCCGGGAACGCAGCGCAGGTTTCTGGTGTCAGACGAGGGCCGGGCGCGATCCTCCGGAGGGCCGCGGGGGTGTGACAGGGAGAGTGGGCACGGAGGGGACCCCGCGGGGCCGGGGGCAGACGTTCTGCTTGCCTTAATTAGAGTTCGGTGCTCAGTCTAATTAGCGAGAAGAAAAATAACTGGGAGCGGGAGCTGGTGGTGCTGTGTGCGGCGCCAGGCACGGGCCGGGCTGCCCTTGCTCCGTGGGGTATTGGCGTGTCCGGGTCCTCCCGGGGAGCCTGTGGCGTGTGGGGTTGCGTGTGGTACCCGCGGGGTACGGGCGTTGCTCTCCACAGCACCCTGGTGTGTGGGCATCGCTCCTGTGGGAGCATTTCCACAGCACTCGCGGTGTGCCTGCTGTGCCCTCTGGACCAGCTGTGATGCACAGGCACTACTCCTTGTGGTACCCAGGGTGTGAGGTCCCTGCTCTCTGTAGTATCCCTGGTGTGAGGTGATTACTCTCTGTAGTATCCCTGGTGTAAGATCGCTGCTCTCTGTAGTATCCCCGGTGTGAGGTCTCCCTGCTCTCCGTAGCCCGCACTCGATGCACAGGGATTACAAATCCCTTTCCCCCATCCGGGCTCTCCCGGGCCGGTCCCTGCCTCTGGCAAAGCCTGGGAGGCTCCAAGTCCTCCCCGGGCCGGTGCTCCCAGCGCATCCCCGAGGTCAGTGGCACCGCCTGATCGATGGTGACAAAGCCCCGTCCCCGCGGGGGCCTCCCCTGCCAGTGCCCATCAGGAGAACGGAGACATTCCAGCCCCGGCCGGCGCCTCCCGGGGGGCTCCGAGCGGGAATTGCTGCTGGTGACAGTGATAAAGTCCCCGCTCGCAGCAGCAGCGGCTCCAGGGGAGGGGGCACAAGGGGTGGAGGAGCCAAGTGAAGGGCACACGATGTGCTGAGCCTGTTCCAAACCCTTCCTGTGCCGTCCGGTGCTGCTGGGAAAGCCCAGAGCCTCGGCAAATTTGGGAATGCCGGGGAAGGAGGCACCAGGACGCTGCTTTTCACCCCTTGCTCCTACAAAACATCTACCCGAAAATTCGCATCCCCCTCCACATTTTCCAATGGTTGTGCCTCTGATTTCCACACTTGCCTCCCTTTAGGGGAAAATTTAAGTTTTATAGATGTGGAGAAATTCCCTAAAAGCTGAACAAAGCTGCTGATGGAGAGATTTTGGGGCCTGCAGCTGCGAGAGGTCTGACTCGTGCCATTCATCTCCGCCCGGCTGGGTCGTCTCCGCGCCTCCGAGATGATAATTTAAGTGTCAGGAAGGGGAACTCCTTTAATTCCTCATGTTCAGGCAGGGAGAGAAGGTCACGAGCAGCAGCACAGTTTATTGAGCTCTCTATTACCAGGGCATCGTTCCTGCTCCGGGGAGGCAGCGGGAAGTCTGGGATGTGCCTCCCAAAATTGAACAACCCACTTGTCACAATCATTTGATCCTCCCTGTGGTTCAGGGATGTCAGAGAAGGGGGTGCCAGCGGAAAGTGATGCCTTTTGGGGGATGGGGAAAGGTCACGGTGTGCATTTTGGGGTCAAACCACCTGGGTTTGGGAGAGTAAATCGAATAATCTGGATTTTTGGGTGGTGAATTTGATGCTGGTGGCTCTGGGCAAGGTGGGAGTCCAGCAAGCTTGGGATGATGGGAGGGTGGATTTCAACCAGCTGAGCTAAATGTGGATTCTCAAGGGAATGGGCAAGGGAGTCAGAAAAAAATTAAAAAAAAGGAGCTTTCCAGCAGGATGAGTTTCTCCTGGCTGTGACAGGGACCTGGACACTGCAGCCCCCAGTGCTTCTCTCCCCCCTAAAGAAACTGGGCATTGCAGCCACCCCTGGACACCTCCAGGGTATTTTCCCTCTTTCCAAACCAAGTGCTTGTCCATTTGCTTGGAGAAGGGGTGCCAATTCGGCCCCAGGACACTGAGCCTGGACCAGAGCCCGCTGATGTCACTTCACAGCCCATTTTGCCCTCCAGAATCGCTCCCCTCATCCCCTTGGACCTGCATCCACCGCTTGCCGATGCCTGTTGAACCCACTAGACCAGCGGCTCCAGGGATATTAATGGTGCCGATGTATTTTGGGGACAGCAAATGGCCGGGTCAGCAGCGAGGTGAGGGCGGCAGGAGGGAGCTGCCTGTGCGACAGCAGGAAGGAGCAGGAGGTTAATGCCTCCCTGTGCTGTGGCAGTCGCCGGGTTTTTGTCAGGAATAAGATTTTTCTTGGGATTTATAAATAATGCAGGAGGCAGCCTCGGGCTGTCTGAGCTCGGCTCCGGTGCTTTAAATGTGCATTTCCTCTCCTCGTGCCCCTTTTCCTCACACTTCTTGATGTGGAGATGTAATCTGGGGCAGTCGCCATCAGATGCTGCCCAATTATCATCCTTTCTTATTCCCAGCGGGAAGCATCGGGCTTGGCCACTCCCACTCCCCTGTGGGTTTAGCAGCAACTTTATATGGAGCTCCTCTCCAAAAAAAATGACCCCAGGGCACAGATAAAACGCTGAAAGTAGGTCTAATCCCTGGAGAGAGACTATTTTCCATGTGCCTTTTCCTGGGAGTCTCTTAACTGCCTGTAATCCCCCCGGGCCTGGCTCCACATCTTCCCTTGCTGTGCATCCCTAGGGAACGTCCCGGGGATGGGGGGGTTGGACAGGGGCGTGAACGACTTCCAGCTGCACTTCCCACTCCTGTCCTTGGACGGAACTCGATGGTTTGTCCACATCTGCCCAGATGTGCCAGGGAACTCCTGTGGCTGATCCACCTCTCCCCGTTCCCAGAACCTCCCTCCTGGCAGCTTTGATGCCTCCCTAAAACAATCCCTGAAAATCCTTGGAGATGATACACAAAGAGCCTCTCCATCCAGGAGCGACTCCGAGGTTTCTCCTCAAACCAACCCACCCCGAGGTGTAAATACAAGTCAGGGGAAATCAGATGTGTCCTTGAAAACGAAACGTTTCCCGGGCCGGGGATTTACAGCTCTGATAATTCTTCCCGCACTTCCTTATCCCACGTCCGTGTATTTTCCTTGCAATAAAAGCCTCAGCCTGGGCGAATAAATTTGAAGGGATGGTTTTGGTGACAGATTTTTTTTCTTCTTTCCCCCTCATTCTTGCCATTAAAAAAGGTGGAAAAGAGGAAATCTGGAATCCAAGTGTTTTGCCCAAGCGGGAGAGATGCGTTGGGTGGGGTCAGTGGGGTCTGGTCTCCAGGAGATGCTGGGTTTGGGGGATTGAATCCCAAAATCTTCTTCTGCACCTGTTTTGCTTTAAAACATGACTATTTTAACCTCCTGAGGGATCGAGCTGGGCTGTTTTAGCCCCAAAATGCACATCTCCTCCTGCATGGCTTTCCTCTGCCTTTTCCTTAATTTTCTGCTAAAATTCCTCCTCACAAGAAGGGCAGATAAATCTGAAGGCACTGGGGGCCACAGGGGAGGAACGAGTCCTCCCCAGACCTAAAAAGAGCCTTTTTCCACTTAAAAATCACAACCCCAGTGAGCAGCTGGACATGGGAGTTGGTGATGCGATAAGTGGATGGACACGTGTGGATTTTGCTTTTAATGATAAATAAATAAAAAATATTTATTGATATTAAACAAAGGGAACAAGGGACAGGAGGAGAGGGAACAGCCCCCAGCTGGGCCAGGGGAGGGGCAGGGGGGACATCAGCAGGAATTTCTCCCTGGAAAGGGTGGTCAGGCCCTGGCAGGGGCTGCCCAGGGAGGTTTGGAGTGCCCAGCCCTGGAGGTGTCCAGGGAAGGCCTGGCCGTGGCACTCAGTGTTAAGATGTTAAAATATTAAGAATAAAAACCTTACAAATACTAAAAAGTGGTCACAAACCTGCTTGGAATTGCCAAAATTGCCCCATGGACATCTCATGAATGGGGTTGGTTGTTTTCCACAGGTCACTGATGGTGGCACCATCAAGCAGAAGATCTTCACCTTCGATGCCATGTTCTCCACCAACTTCTCCCAGATGGAGAATTATCGGAAGAGGGAGGATCTGGTTTACCAGTCCACCGTGCGGTGAGTCCCTCATCTCTATTTTAATGCCTATTTTGAGGAATTTTTCCCCATTTTGAGGCAGTTTAGGGGATGATGGCAACGGCCACGGTGTGTCTCAGTGGTGGAAATGAGCAAAGAAATACAAGGCTTGGGAAAATTGGGGAAAAAAAGAGTCTGTATTTATATATAAACCAGGCACAGAGGCTGCTCTTTGCATTTATTCCAAGTGTGAAATCACTTGCAGGAGTGTCAGTTTTATTACTAATTACACACTTGCTTTATTGCCACTGTTATAAAAACAAAACTGGAGCTTGGAAAAAAGGTCAGGGGAGGTTTAATTCCAGGTAAAGAACCCGGGATGAAGTATTTATCCCTCCCCGTTTATTTTTTTCCCCTTGTTGCCTTTTTAAATTAGAATTTTCTAATCGGATTTCAAAGCTCGTTTTTTTCCCAGCGTGGGGTAATAAAAATTCAGTGTGTGGTGGGGAAAATAGCAGTTTCCTTGAGTGAGGTGATGGCTTGCACCTGCAAATGTCCGTGGAAGGGTTGGAAAGGGCTTGGCACAGCTCATCCCATCGGATGAGCAGGTGTGAAGTGGGAAATCCTTTCTAATTCTTTGGAATTCGATTTTTGGAGGGGGGAGTTTTTTGCTATTTTTTTTTTCTACTACGCTTGGAGTTAT